>NC_064927.1:280397623-280700653 GCF_023897955.1 Schistocerca gregaria
CAAAAATGTGGAATTTCTTTAATTTGAAGATGATAGCCAGTGCTTCTTTTCCTATTTGAGGGTAACTGCACTGGGTGTCACTCAATGTTTTTGATGCATAGGCCACAGGGTACTCAGAGCCATCTGCCTCCCTGTGTGCCAGGACTGCTCCGACACCAGTATCAGATGTGTCCATTGCAGTAACTATCTGTTTTGTTGGATCAACGTGCGACACAAAATACCATCAACAACTGGGATTACAACCTGTGGAAGGTGCACCTGCAAGCTGGTATCCACTGGAAACGCACCCCTTTTTTGCATAACTGGGACAAGGGGGTGGTTTCTGTTGCTGCTGTGGGTAAGAACTTCCAGTAATACAATATCTTCCCCAGAAAGGAATGAAGTTGCTTAAGCACTGTTGGTCTGGGAAGTTTGATTATAGCTTCAACATGTTTATCCAGAGGTCAAATGCCTGAGCTGGAAATGATGTAGCTGAGATATTCAATCTCAGGTTGGAGACGCTGAATAAAGATTTCACTTTGTGAAGGTGAACCTACCACACAAGTTCTCAGCGGAATCACTGCAAACGACTAAGAAGGTAATGTGGTGGGTAACATTTTGTTGTTTTCCCTGTTACAGTGATGCCATCTAAAAAATAGTTAATGCATCCATCCACATAGAGTAAAATTTTTTCAAAAACTCTTGAAAAATGGCGGGGGCACTTGCTATACCAAACATTAGTCGTTTCAAACATTAAAGCCCGTGTGGCGTGGTAAGTCTAAGAAACTGTTGATATTCTGCATCAAGGGTAAGTTGGAGGTATGCATCTGCTAAGTCTGTTTTAGAGAAGAAGCTTCCACCTTTTAATTTTGACAGTAAATCATCTGGCTTCAGAATAGGATATGTCTTAATCTCTGATTGGGCATTGACAGTTACTTTAAAATCATCATACAGGCGGATCTTCCCTGATGCCTTTAGTACTATGACTAACGGGGTAGCCCACTGACTAGAAGGAATAGGTTCTAGAACCCCAATTGCAGTTAGGTGATCCAAATTTTCCTTTATTTGGTGTCTGAGAGCTGATGGAATAGTGCGGGCTGAAAACTACTGAGGCTGTGCATTATGTTTCAGTGCAATGTGCACCTCAAAATCCTTTCTGGTGCCAAGTTCAGTGGTGAACAGGTCCTCATAGCCCTGGCAAAGTGTCTCTAGGTCTGAGTACCACATTCACAGAATCGTCTATTGAAAACCCAAATTTCTGAAAAGAGTTAAGTCCATACAAGTCCATACAAGTTCTCAGCAGAAGTCCAAACAAGTTCTCAGCAGAATCACTGTAAATGACTAAGAAGGTAATGTGGTGGGTAACATTATACATCGTTGGCAGTTGACTGGAATTGTTTGTTTATTATACGCCATTAGACATCTCTTTGTTTATTGAAAAGGAGGAGCTCCAAGTTTCAAATAGGTACTGTAATTCAAAATGCTCACAGCTGTGCTGATGTCTAATTGTAATTGAACTGGTTTCTCTGCAATTTGCATTTCTATGAAAAGCTTATTGGAGGTCTCTTGGTGGTCTATAGTGGCTACCAGATTAACATCCACCTGTTGGGCAGGAGGCTGTCTTGCCTGATGGGACTTCTGACGTACAGAAGCAAAATGGCCATTGCCACATTTTTGCAAATAGGCCTATCTCTTAGGACAGTCTTCATGTCCTTTTTTTAAAAATTTTTTTTTAAACAGTCCAGACATGATGGCAATTGTTTTAGTATCAAAGATTGCTTTGATCGGCTCGTGCAAGGTGGAGGACGATGTTGATTAATAGTATGGCATCCCACCTGGGTCTTCTAGTTGAAGTGCCTTATGCTGGAAATCCCTGTCTGGCATACCCCGGATGATCATGTCCCTGATTATTTCTTCTGCTTATGACGCCTCACTTTTAGGGGAACAAAACAACATTTTTGCCCTAAACCTTTCAACTCTTCAGCCTGTTCTCTATGAGTCTGGTCTGGTTGTTACTTGCATTGGTGAAGTGCTACCCATGAGGAAATAACATAGGTAGTCCTCTGGTACTGTTTAGTCAGCAACAAATGAATATTTGAAAAGGTTAGCTCTGAAGGCTTAGATAAGGGGACCACTTTGCACAGTAACTGGTAAGCCTCAGGTTTTGACCATGACACAAACAAAGATTTCACAAGCCTAGTGTCAGTTACCCTGAATGCATGGAAATGCCCCAGTGATCTTGATTCATAAGCTTCTCAACCCTCTAAAGCCTCATCAAAGGAAGGAAAAGCCAGCACTTGCTGTGTTGTTTGCACCTGCAGTAAGCATTGAAGATGTGGTTGGAAAGTGTTCTGTAGCAGCTTCTGGTTCTCGTCCTACTGATGAATAAGTTGCATGAGTAGAGCTGCCATTGTAGAGGGCTGCTGGCTCATCAGAATTTTATCACAACTAGGAATAACACAACAAATATATCACTGTTCTTGGTTTATTGACACAATGCTGATATAAATACACACATCAAAAAATGTTTTGCATCACCTCGATTCCGAGAGTTCCAGAACCTGTACAGAAAATTGGAATAGAGATCAACATAAACATCATTTCTGCCCCTTTTATTGCTGATGAAAAACACACGTTTCTTGTTGTACCACCATACAGTGAGACATTCAGAGGTAATGGTCCAGATTGCTGCACACACCAGTACCTCTAATACCCAGTAGCACGTCCTCTTGCACTGATGCATGCCTCTATTCGTCGTGGCGTACTATCCACAAGTTCATCAAGGCACTTTTGGTCCAGATTGTCCCACTCCTCAACAACAACTTGGCGTAGATCCCTCAGAGTGGTTGGTGGGTCACATTGTTCATAAACAGCCCTTTTAAATCAATCCCACATGATTCTGTCATTTCTTTTCTTATTCCATCATTCCCATTGATCTCTTTCTATACAACTAACTGCTACTTCTTCTGGTAGAACTTCAACAGTGCGCCCAGTCTCACACTATACTCTTTGTGTTCATTTCCTTACGTGTACTATATAGATAACGGTACCTTCAGTATGGTCTCCAGTTTTGATGTAACAGTATGGCACATCTGATGTCTTCTTTGTCACTTACCTTGTGTTTCCTAAAATTATGTTTCCTTTGTTCCTCTTTGCTTTTGCAACATATCTGTTTCCAGTTTAATATTTGTTGAAGCTGCATTTCTCATATTTAGCTCTTTAGTTTCTCCATTCTCTAGAGCCCGAAATGCACTTGTTAATTATAATTGGCTCCAAATGCTGTTGTGGTGCACTAATAGGTGAACAGCATTTGGGTGTTATAATTATAAGAGCAACACTGTTTTGAAAGATAAAGTTGTTCTGCCAATTATATTCATCATTTTTTTTATATTATAATAGATTTGACTTATTATGGAAAGGGTATTTGCTCTTCACCATACAGTGGAGATGCTGAGTAGCAGATAGCCACAACAAAAAGACTATCTTCCTGTTGTGTATCTATGACCTAGCATCTCTGCTATGTTACTTTTTAAAAAGCCATGCACTTCAGAACAGTTTGCAGAATACGTATGTAGATTTTTTTCAACATCTATGTAAGAGAATTTACAGCCAATACCTGTCTCTATGAGTCAAAATTTTTAGTACTGCCGGTAGACACATATAAAAGTCCACAAACTATTCTGGCTTATGAAAATATTGGTTTCCTCCCCAGAAAGAAGTAGGTATAAGTTAAAAATCAAGGACAAGTCATTCAGACCCCAACCCAGCCCTCTATCCTCTCCAAGGAAGGAACTATAGTTCTGAACACCAGGGTAGTTTCATATACTTTTATCAGTGTTTATTAGCAGTATCAAAAGCTTCGCATCTTGGAGGTAAGTAATGACCAGAAATTCGGTGTCATAATTTTATAGTTCTTCTTGGGTGAATTTTCCTTTTGATACAGTTCCTCAAAAGTCAACATTTACACTAACAATTGTATGTATTTTCCTTTTTTCAGAATGCTGGAGCAAACTTTTACATAGTTGGTAGAGATCCAGCTGGCATGCCTCATCCAGAGCGTGAAAAAGGAGACCTGTATGATGCAACACATGGAGCTCGTGTGCTGCGTATGGCTCCTGGGCTGTCTGCACTTGAAATAATACCTTTCAGAGTAGCTGCGTATGACAAGAAAGCTGGACGTATGGCGTTCTTTGAACCTCAGCGTAAAGAGGACTTTGAGTTCATCTCAGGAACAAAGATGAGAGGTAAATGATATCCAGTTTAAGCATTAAGAGTATCAGCTTTTTTATTGCCTCACCCCTTTTTTCTATATTGTTTGTTGTTCCATTTAGCAAGTGTCATCACAAATCTAAATGTTTTGTGTTTGATTACAAACCTAGTGTTTGATTCCTGGTCAGTGATATATGTTTGTGGCACACAGGCAGGGACGAAATTTATCATCTCAGCATTGAAAGACTGCATCTGAGATGAAAATATGCACTTATTTATCAGCATAGTCTCATATAGGTAATTTCACCATGGAGTAGATTCCATCTCTGAAATTTGATTCTGACTGAGTCATTATCTGAATGCTGCCTCACCAGTAGCTGTGTGATTAAATATGGACGTGCATTTTCTGTTAAAGTAATTTCATATTTTGCATATGTAGCTGACTATGTTAGGCAGTCTAATAAAAGGAAAAATTATGCCACTTAACCCTCCTACTACCAGAATTTTTTGTTACACTGGGTACTGCTGGGGTCAATAGCACCCCAAGTAATTAACCTGGGAGATGTTGGCAAAATTTTATTTATTTTAATGAACTGACATAAAAGCATACATTACTGATTGAAACCAGGTGAACTACGTGCATAAGCACTTACAGGTCTTATCTTAATCCTTGATCTCATAGATGCTTACATTTAAAACAAAGCAACTCTTTACATTTAAAACAAAGAATCTCTGAATGTTGTTTACAGACAAAAGAAAGCATCTTATGCACGTTTTTGAATGTTTCCTATCCACTGAACATTCACGTGGGGAGCACCGTCCATGTTTTGCCCCTTTGTGCACTTCTGCTGAAGGAGGAGGATGAGGAAGATAAGTTTTACTGCGCCAACTTCTGTTTTTCTGTACTAGACTTTTTCCAAGTTCCAGAAGAAATTCTCTTCTTCTGTAATTGGTTTTTCTTATTCCAGTCAGGATTTAAGTCCAGCCAAATTCTGAAAGCATTTAGGGCCCTACTATCGAAAATATTATAAAAAAAATAACCATGGTTCATCTTCTTGTCATACATTTTGTGGTGTAGGTCCTGACTAACTAGTTAATTGTGTTGACACCTGATTTAGTTGCCATATAGTCTAGAATTATAATAGGTTTTGCTACATCACTGTCACCTATTTCCTCTCTGAAATGCATAATACTGAGCACTATCTTACCCTTTTTTGGGCAATAGGAGACAATTGTGGCTGATGCCTGGCTTCCAAAAAGACATGGAGCTGCAGTTTTTCCCCTTGCTTCTATAAATTCTGCAGGTAGTTCATGATGACTTTTTCTTAGCATTCCTAGCAGAGTCATTTGTTTTCATTCTAGTTCCTTTACCAACTCCAAACTTGTAAAGAAATTATCTGTTGTGATATTTCTACCACTCTGGATAAATGTCCTATCAGTTCTAACACTACTCTTTTTCCCTGATTTATTTCTCTAGGTTGGCCTTCGCCCTTTCCTGTGTGCACCTGCACGAGTGTGGCATAGTTATTAGTGCTGTAACATGCAGTCCATATCTTTATACCATACTTTCCAGGTTTTGAGGGGATGTATTGGCAAATGGACACCTATTCCTAAAAGTTGCCAGTTATTCATCAACTGTAATAAATACAGCATGATATTTCTGTAAAGCGGTTCCTATATATTTAACTATTGAGAAAGGTCAGCCATGCCTTTGTTTCATAAATTCACTATGCCCTCATTGTTGCATTTGTACACTCCTGCAAGAATAAGCAGGCCAAGAAAGCATTCAAATTATTCTCCATCAATATCTGTCCATTTGTTACTGAAAGTAATGCTGCCTTCTTTGTTGGCCCACTTCAGAATTATCTGGAAAATGCTGGACTTCATAAATAATTCAAATGCTGACTGATCAGTATTTATGTTCCTTACAGTACGCCTCATGGCACTTGGAGCCATCTTCAGTATATTTTGTGCTGGCTGTCTCCCATGTAATCTAACAGGATTTTTTCCCCATGTTTCATTTAGATTTCTTGACCTGAAAAAAATGGGTTTATTATTTTACATATATACTTACATATTATTATTAGTAGTAGTACTACCATTAAAGTTTTTGCAGACCTATGGTAGATTATGTGTACTTACTTGAAAACATTCTGATCTGAGATGCCAACAACTTCAGGAAGTAGAGTTTCCAAATCTCCATCTTCATCAGAATCTTCAGTTGAATTTAACCTCCAGAAATCATAGCATAAATTTCTTCATCGTCATCAGATGGTATATCTCCTAATTCCTCTTCTTCATTGAAAATTGCTTGTATTTCAGCACTACTCAAATGTTTTCTAGTCATAATGTAGTACATGCACACACTAAGGCAAAACACTAGAAACAACTGAGGCAATACACAACAATGGCTGAGACAAGAAATGGCAACAATGGGTATACATAATAAGTGGGAAATGTTAGTTTTGTTGTTGCAGGTGTTTCGTCTAACATCTGTTCAACATAACATTTGCCGTACTGTTTTCATAATGTTACATTCAAGAGACAAAACAAAAATTTTAGATTGGGGCCATGCTGATTCCAGTTGTACTCAGTTCATAGCTGATGAATGAATTTTAATATGTTGTAAATGTAAAACTGAACAATTTCATTGCATACAAGCATCTTAGAGAGACAAAGTCAAATTTTGAAAATAATTATTTTGAAAACAAGGGAGATATTTTATTTCAAAGTGTGCTTATGGGATCATATTGACCCCAGTTGCACTAGGAGTGTTAATAACTGTAGAAGGTCTACTAAATATTATAACTTATTTCAGCACATGCAGTTGTGATCACATTAAAGTTGTTTATTTTTTGATGATCAGTTTTGATCTTCTCAGAGATCATCTTCAGGTCTTACATTCCTTGTTGACTGTAAGAACTATTGGCATGGTGTAGGTCCATCTGTGCAGGCACGGAGAACACTGCTGTTCCTATGCTCATCAAGGAGTGTAAGATCTGAAGATGATCTCTGAGAAGATCAAAATCAAACATCTAAAAATAGAAATAAACAACTGAAATTTGATCACAACTGTGTTTACTTAAGTAAGTTATAATATCATAAAATTGCTGTTTTCTCTATAACAATGTTCCAAAAATTTTTGTTTTTACTTCAAATTTCTCAATTTCCCATTTGTCAAAACACTTTTGAATACAATTATGTTGTCCTGATGAAAGGTGACATACTTCCTTTTCTTTTTGCAATCCAGACATCTTCTCACAATTTTTTTTTGACTATTGCATTGAAAAGAAGTGTGCAACATTTGTCAGTTATTGTTTGTTCCTTTTGCACTGTTACCAATAAGATGAATTAGTTTCGCAGTTCAGATAGCACTAACTATAGACATAACCATCCTGGCACATCTACTTTGAATTTGTCATCAGATAGTCCTACATTGTGCTTTTTACTTATGTCTGCATCTGTTATTGCAAGGGAAGTATGCTCACATTTAATTACAGTATCATGTTTCATAACTGTTGAACTTGAATGAACCGAGTTGTAAATTTTACTAACTTTGGATTACAGACTTTTAAGAGTTGCAGTGGGGCTAAGTAGATAAACTTCTAATAAGGTAACCATATCCAGAAATCTCGTGTTTGTGTGTAAAATAAGTTTGAAGATTGGATCAATTTCAAATTTCTGGCTTCACAATAAGCATGCAGGGGGACAATGTGTTGGGAATGGACAACTGCGTAAATGATCTTCAACCAGAAAGATTCCCAATACGTGCCTCAACGATACAGATAGCCGTACCGTAGGTGCAACGAGAACGGAGGGATATCTGTTGAGAGGCCAGACAAACATGTGGTTCCTGAAGAAGGGCAGCAATCTTTTCAGTAGTTGCGGGTGCAACAGTCTGGATGATTGACTGATCTGGCCTTGTACCACTAACCAAAACGGCCTTGCTGTTGTGGTACTGCGAACGGCTGAAAGCAAGGGGAAACTACAACCGTAATTTTTCCCGAGGGCATGCAGCTTTACTGTGTGGTTAAATGATAATGGTGTACTGTTGGGTAAAATATTCCGGAGGTAAAATAGTCCCCCACTCGGATCACTGGGCGGGGACTACTGAGGAGGACGTCGTTATCAGGAGAAAGAAAACTGGCATTCTACAGATCGGAGTGTGGAATGTCAGATCCCTTAATGAGGTAGGTAGGTTAGAAAATTTAGAAAGGGAAATGGATAGGTTAAAGTTAGATATAGTGGGAATTAGTGAAGTTCGGTGGCAGGAGGAACAAGACTTCTGGTCAGGTGAACACAGGGTTATAAATACAAAATCAAATAGGGGTAATGCAGGAGTAGGTTTAATACTGAATAAAGAAAATAGGAGTGCAGGTAAGCTACTACAAACAGCATAGTGAACGTATTATAGTGGCCAAGATAGGCACGAAGCCCATGCCTACTACAGTAGTACAAGTTTATATGCCAACTAGCTCTGCAGATGATGAAGAAATTGAAAAAATGTATGATGAGATAAAAGAAATTATTCAGGTAGTGAAGGGAGACGAAAATTTAATAGTCATAGGTGACTGGAATTCGACAGTAGGAAAACGGATAGCAGGTGAATATGGACTGGGGCTAAGAAATGAAAGAGGAAGCCGTCTGGTAGAATTTTGCACAGAGCATAACTTAATCATAGCTAACACTTGGTTCAAGAATCATAAAAGAAGGTTGTATACATGGAAGAATCATGGAGATATTAAAAGGTATCAGATAGATTATATAATGGTAAGACAGAGATTTAGGAACCAGGTTTTAAATTGTAGGACATTTCCAGGGGCAGATGTGGACTCTGACCACAATCTATTGGTTATGAACTGTAGATTAAAACTGAAGAAATTGCAGAAAGGTGGGAATTTAAGGAGATGGGACCTGGATAAACTGACTAAAACAGGGGTTGTACAGAGTTTCAGGGAGAGCATAGGGGAACAATCGACAGGAATGGGGGAAAGAAATACAGTAGAAGACGAATGGCTAGCTCTGAGGGATGAAGTAGTGAAGGCAGCAGAGGGTCAGGTAGGTAAAAAGATGAGTGCTAGTAGAAATCCTTGGGTAACAGAAGAAATATTGAATTTAATTGATGAAAGGAGAAAATATAAAAATGCATTAAATGAAGCAGGTAAAAAGGAATACAAACGTTTCAAAAATGAGATCGACAGGAAGTGCAAAATGGCTAAGCAGGAATGGCTAGAGGACAAATGTAAGGATGTAGAGGCTTATCTCACTAGGGGTAAGATAGATACAGCGTACAGGAAAATTAAAGAGACCTTTGGAGAAAGGACAGCCACTTGTATGAATATCAAGAGCTCAGATGGAAACCCAGTTCTAAGCAAAGAGGGGAAAGCAGAAAGGTGGAAGGTGTATATAGAGGGTCTATACAAGGGTGATGTATTTGAGGACAATATTATGGAAATGGAAGAGGATGTAGATGAAGACGAAATGGGAGATAAGATACTGCGTGAAGAGTTTGACAGAGCACTGAGAGATCTGAGCCGAAACAAGGCCCCAGGAGTAGACAACATTCCATTAGAACTACTGACGGCCGTGGGAGAGCCAGTCATGACAAAACTCTACCAGCTGGTGAGCAAGATGTATGAGACAGGCAAAATACCCTCAGACTTCAAGAAGAATATAATAATTCCAATCCTAAAGAAAGCATGTGCTGACAGATGTGAAAATTACCGAACTATCAGTTTAATAAGTCACAGCGAATTCTTTACAGACTAATGGAAAAAGTGGTAGAAGCCGACCTCGGGGAAGATCAGTTTGGATTCCGTAGAAATGTTGGAACATGTGAGGCAATACTGACCTTACGACTTATCTTAGAAGAAAGATTAAGGAAAGGCAAACCTACGTTTCTAGCATTTGTAGACTTAGAGAAAGCTTTTGACAATGTTGACTGGAATACTCTCTTTCAAATTCTCGAGGTGGCAGGGGTAAAATACAGGGAGCAAAAGGCTATTTACAATTTGTACAGAAACCAGATGGCAGTTATAAGAGTCGAGGGGCACGAAAGGGAAGCAGTGGTTGGAAGGGAGTGAGACAGGGTTGTAGCCTCTCCCCGATGTTATTCAATCTGTATTTTGAGCAAGCAGTAAAGGAAACAAAAGAAAAATTTGGAGTAGGTATTAAAATCCATGGAGAAGAAATAAAAACTTTTGAGGTTTGCCGATGACATTGTAATTCTGTCAGAGACAGCAAAGGACTTGGAAGAGCAGTTGAATGGAATTGATAGTGTCTTGAAAGGAGGATATAAGATGAAAATAAACAAAAGTAAAACGAGGATAATGGAATGTAGTCGAATTAAGTCAGGTGATGCTGAGGGAATTAGATTAGGAAATGCGACACTGAAAGTAGTAAAGGAGGTTTGCTATTTGGGGTGCAAAATAACTGATGATGGTCAAAGTAGAGAGGATATAAAATGTACACTGTCAATGGGCAAGGAAAGCATTTCTGAAGAAGAGAAATTTGTTAACATCGAGTATAGATTTAAGTTTCAGGAAGTCGTTTCTGAAAGTATTTGTACGGAGTGTAGCCATGTATGGAAGTGAAACATGGACAATAAATAGTTTGGACAAGAAGAGAATAGAAACTTTCGAAATGTGGTGCAACAGGAGAATGTTTAATATTAAGTGGGTAGATCACGTAACTAATGAGGATGTATTGAACAGGATTGGGGAGAAGAGAAGTTTGTGGCCCAACTTGAATAGAAGAAGGGATTGGTTGGTAGGACATGTCCCGAGGCATCAAGGGAATACAAATTTAGCATTGGAAGGCAGCGTGGAGGGTAAAAGTCGTAGAAGGAGACCAAGACATGAATACACTATGCAGATTCAGAAGGATGTAGGTTGCAGTAGGTACTGGGAGATGAAGGAGCTTGCACAGGAAAGATTAGCATGGAGAGCTGCATCAAAGCAGTCACAGGACTGAAGACCACAACAACAACAACAAATTGTGCTTCTACTTGTGGAATGTCCATCACAATTAGACATTTGAAATTATTACAAATTCTCTAAAATAAAGTCCTGTCACCATGCCTCTTGGTGATGCCTACATAGACTCCAGAGCTGGCATAAGATGCCTGTGGACACTAAGTCTCGGAGATGATGGTTGACTCGGCGGTAACTTGAGACTGTACACGACTCAGTGCACTGAAGAGAACGGTCTGCCATAGCTTAGTGCTCCGGTATTTAATGGGGTGTGATGCCCTTTGAGTGGCAACTGTGGCCCCTGACATACTTTGGTATAATTCATACTGCCAACCCATACAGCTGCTATGCTACAAGTGTTTTAAGCATGACTTATCAATTGTTCTGCAGTACTCTCTGGAATAATGAGTACCATCACCACACAATGAGCTCAGACCTGTGTGTTCCACAGGAGCCCATGGCATCAGCAGTCTAACGGCTTTGGATGACAGTTTAAGAGCAAAGTAAATATACTAACTTCCACTTCTTGTACGAGATGACTTACTTGACATGCTCGGCTGACCTTCCTTGCTGGCTAGCCTGCTGCTGCAAATTCTCTTTCACTCCTTCTCTGAAGTATGCTGCTAGGTACAGGAATCTCTTAAGACTCTTTCTACTTATAAAAATAAGTAGACATACAAAGTTTCATTTGCTTCAACTAACAACGTATATTTGAACTTCAGACATATTACAAATCCTGCTCTTCACATAAATATATACTGTTTAGTAAGCCTCTCATGTCTCCAAACTTCAGAAACAAACTAATTTACATATTAAGAGAAAGTTGGCTTAAACACCATATCCAGTCTCAACATGAATTAGGATACATGTCTTCCCTTCAACAAGGCTAAGAGAAGAGTTTTTATCAAGATTACCATCTCAACTGTTCTCGTTATTATAACAATGGTCACTGACATAATTAGCACAGAATAACATAGAAGCTCCATGGTTCCACCATACACTTTCACTAAAACGTCCAGGAATCACCCGACAAATACTTGTCATTGCCGTTCGTCTGCCGCGTCTACATTCTTCTCTGAATCTCAAACACACACAAACATGTGACACACAGTAGATACAATTCTATGATCCCACACTCACTTCTGAAATACTGTGTGTTCGAGACAGTAAAAGGCTGAGCAGTAGTAGAATTTACACAGAAATTCTCAAAACACTACAGCAGTGTTTTGAATACTCATCGTCGGCTTCTCTTCTAAATGATGAAGTGTGTGACCTTGAAAATTGAGAATGTGGCACGCCTGTGGAGCACCACAACCAGTCCTGCTAGTTGTGAATGTACCAGTTTCTTGCAGATGATTTTGTACGTGATATCATAACCACAACAGGGGCTGATGATGACACCTTCTTTTCAGTTTTTAGCCTTACTGTGAATCAGGAGATTTGAAAGTGATCTGATCTTCAAACTTATTTTATATACAAACGGTAGATTTCTGGGCATGGGTTTCTTGTCAGAACTTTTATCTATTAAGTCCCCTTTACAATCACTACAAGCCTGTAATAGGAATTGTGAAACACCGTATGTAAACAAAAGTATTCTGCAGATTGATATATTTCTGTTCACACACGTAACACATAAATTTAAATACAATTTCACACATTGCATTGTACTCTAAATGTAAAAGAGTTATCAACAAATTATGGGAAAATAGTTATTTTAGCATGTAACAATTCACTATTGTATTGACACTATTCTTGACTTATTGAAGGTGTCCATAAATGATGCTATTGCAATTTTAAATCATTCACATTCACTATAGAAGTCTGAGGTTGTATCTTTCTTGATTTTCTGAGCCAAACAAATTTTTGGTTTTTGCAGTTTGAAATAAAAATAAATCAACACACATCCTGTAAATTTTCTTCATTTATTTCTGCCAAACAAAGTTGCAACTTGTCATCTCCACCACAAACCACAAGTCAACAGTTCTCCTATTACTGCTACTGCTTGGACCTAACACTGACCCGCATGTAAAATTCTTACAGTATGTGTAATTTACAGTACTGTTGTATTAATGTCTTTCTCTTAATTTACACATGATGATGATGATGATGTTTGGCTAGTGGGGCACTCAACTTGCACTGTCATCAGCACCCATACAAATTCCCAATATGTACACAGTCCAATCTAACCATTCCCATGAATGATGATGCAGTCTTGAGGACAACACAAACACCCATTCCCCAGGCAGAGACAATCCCCAACCACGTCGGGAATCGAACCTGGGACCTCGTGATCCAGATGTAGCAATGCTAACCAATAGACCATGAGCTGCGTTCTAATTTACACTGTACTACTATTTGTGCATCTCAGTCTATTACATTACAAGATCATGTAAATAAAATAGAAAGAAACTTCCCGGGGATATGCGTGTATGTGTGTGTGCGCGAGTATATACCTATCCTTTTTTCCCCCTAAGGTAAGTCTTTCCGCTCCCGGGATTGGAATGACTCCTTATCCTCTCCCTTAAAACCCACATCCTTTCATCTTTCCTTTTCTTCCCTCTTTCCTGACGAAGCAGCCGCCGGTTGCGAAAGCTCGAAATTCTGTGTGTGTGTTTGTGTGTTTTATTCATTGTGCCTATCTACCGGCGCTTTCCCGCTTGGTAAGTCTTGGAATCTTTGTTTTTAATACATTACAAGATCAAGTTGACAACAAATGTTACTGTGATCAGCATAGTACATGTAATCATTACTAGCCCTATGAAGAAAAACAAAGATCTGAAAGCCTGGAATACATCATTACTTTTCATGTACCCGTCCACTATACGCTCTGTCATGCCGTGGTCACTGTAAATTCATTTTTATGTTTTGCATTTTTATGTTCCTACTTGATATCATCTGGGTGGGGACCAGAGCCTTGGTAAATTCAAGAAGCAACACCATTCTCACCAACTGTTAGGTTGAATGAGTATATAAAGTCCACATCTACATCTACAGCTATGCTCTGCAAACCACCAAGAGATGCTCAGCAGAGACTATGACCCATTGTATCAGTTATTAGGGTTTCTTCCTATTCCATTTACTTATGGAGTGCAGGAAGAATGATTGATTGAATGCCTCTGTGTGTGCAGTAATTGTTCTAATCTTATTCTCACAATCCCTATGTGAGTGATACATAGGGGATTATAGTATATTTCTAGAGTCACCATTTACAGCTTATTCTTGAAACTTTGTTAATAGACTTTCTTGGGGTAGTTTATATCTATCTTCAAGAGTCTTCCAGTTCATTTTCTTAGTTTCCCTGTGACACTCTCCCATGGATTAAACAAACATACAACCATTCATGCTACCCTTCTCTATATGCATTCAATATCCCCTGTTAGTCCTATTTGGTACATATCCAATACACTTGAGCAATGTTCTATGGTGGGTCACACAAATGATTTAGCAATGTTCTAGGGTGGGTCACACAAATGATTTGTAAGCAATGTCCTTTGTAGAGTGATTGCTCATCCCCAATAAACAGAAGTCTGCCACCTCCGTTACCCATGACTGAGCCTATGTGTTCATTCCGTTTTGTATCCCTACGGAGTGTTACACCCAGATGTTTGTATGAGATGGCCAAATCCAACAGTGACTCGTTGATATTATAGTTACAGGACATTATGATTTTTTGTTTTGTGAATTGCACAATTTTACATTTCTGGACATTTAAATCAAACTGCCAATCTCTGCATCATTTGAAATCCTTCCAAGATCTGGCTGAATATTTAAGCAGCTTCTCTGATGTAATACTTCATCATAGATAACTGCATCCTTTCAAGATCTGCCTGAATATTTATGCAGCTTCTCTGATGTAATACTTCACCATAGATAACTGCATCATCTGCATCACATGTTTTACAACCTTCAATTTAGCACATGGTTAATTTAAATGTTTAAAATGTTCACCAGTGATGGCTATACACAAAAAAGAACAACAAGCGGTCATAATCTCCTGATGAAGTTGAAAAATGACATGCCAGCAAAAGAACAGATCTGCAAATTTGAAAAGTTAAAAGCATTTTTTCTGTCGTTACAGGTTTGGCTCGTTCTGGACAGCTTCCACCAGATGGGTTTATGGCCCCAAAAGCATGGAAAGTTTTGTCAGGATATTACCAGTCACTTCAGAACAAGTAATGGGTGTTCTGTTGTGCAGAACTGTAGCTGTTGCTTGAAGAAAGAATTAGTGCTTCAATTCTAAATTAAGTACTTGAGCTACAGTATTACTGTGATAGTACAATGCTGGCTGTTTCAGTCAGTTGCAAAAATGTATGACTAAGGATCTTTTGCATTCAGAAACATTGTGGAAACCACATGTATGCAAATATTGTTAACTGGAGTAGAGCCCTAATATTCCCTTAAAGTCACAAACGTCTTACAATGACTGCACATTATTATTTTTTAATGTTAAATGTAAAAAGAGCATTCCAAACACATGTGTTTCTGCAAGTAAGATATTCACTGTATCTTCAAATGAAAATATGCATTTTACCTTTAACTGTAACATTACCAATTTTAAGTCACTTGGTAAGTATGTTACTTGTCAAGTCTGTATTTCAAAACAAGTTGCATTTAGCTGTAAAGCTCACAGAACAATTGTTATTCATTCAGCGACTGTGGGATGTTGCTGCTGCATTGTTTCATGTACCTGAAAGGATATGAAATACTGAGGTAAGAGAAGAAAAGGGCAGGCAATGTATCTGGGACAGATAACCTCAATATCTATGAGTGGTTTGCACTGATTCTCAGAAGATTTTCTTTTCTGTGAAGCATTACAGTATATCTTCACACTGCTGCTGAAGGGAAGAAGGGGGCACATATACTCACCAGATTTTTATTGTACATTCCAAAGAGCTGTATCATATGATATATGTTAGTTAAGAAAAATTAACTTTGCACTTCTCAGCTTATATGTCTGTACAATTGCATCTGCCATGAAGGAAGGATGACATCTGTATTAACAATGTGAATTATGGTGCTATGTGCTGTTTGTATATTTTATGTAATTTTTAATCCTCCCCATTGCGTGCAATACATGCCATTTCAAATTAAATTATGACTTATGTTATATTTGTTATTTCAGAATACATGTTATTGTCAAAAATGGTGTAGTGCCTTTTACAAAAATATTATCAATAAAAGAATTTATAGAAATCTATTAATTTTTTTCTAATGTTCTGTTGTTGCTGAGGACATATGTGACCATCAACTTTCAGAGAAAACACATGTGCCTCCTAGTTGAATCCAGTAAACTGTGATAAACATACTGACCTGAATACCACATATGATATTCTAAAGGTGCTGAATTACTTTCAATCCATCAAAAGGAATGAACACTTAATCTATCTACCCTGTGTGACAATAAATGATCATATGGTGTGAAAGGATAAAAAGGAACAGTTGTCATGGAATGAGGGAATGGTAAATTGTGGATAGAAAGGAGTGTGTTGTATCTGACACTTGAATTCTTGAACTGTCTATGCTACATTTGGCATCATATTGGCATCATATCATGTAAGTGACAGAGAGAGATCATTTCATTGCAGCAAGAACAGGGTCAAGAATTTCAGTAGAATGAAAAACCACACAAAGTTGCAAATTTCACTTTTTTATTTACTTGATGACTATTTTATGGCTGGGACCCATTTTCAAACCATCATAACAGATAGTCAAAATAGCATTTCCAAAATTACAAATACCACGTAAAAAAGAAAAAAAAAACCACGTCTTATGAAGTGCAAGTTAAAGCACAAACAGATAACTCGTACTGATTAACAGACATTTCTGACCTATAATTACTCCAGCATGCTGGAAGTTTATCAAGAATTTCAATTGTTCTGACATGTTAGTTAGTTAGTTAGTTAGTTATATTACTTGTTCCATGGATCATGAACACGATTCTTTCGTAATGATGTGGAACGTGTCAAAGTACACAAGATTCATTTATCCAAAATAATCATTGTTAGTCTTATATACGGTACAATTGTTAATGCTTACTGTATTTCTTTGGCCTATGTCTAAAAATTCATCTATGGAGTAGAAGGAGTTGTCATTCAGGAATTCCCTTAACTTACTTTTGAATGCCGATTGGTTGTCTGTCAGACTTTTGATATTGTTTGGCAATTTACCAAAAATCTTTGTGGCAGTATAATTCGCCCCCTTTTGTGCCAATGTCAAATTCAATGAACGGTAGAGAAGGTCACCCTGTCTCGTAGTATTGTAGCTGTGGACTGTGCTATTAATTCTGAAGTGATCTGGGTTACTAACAACAACTTTCATTAGGCTGTATATATATTGTGAAGCTACTGGCAATATCCCTAATTCTTCAAATAATTGTCTACAAGATGATCTTGGATGAGCCCCAGACATTATTCTTATAACACGTTTTTGTGCAGTAAATACCTTCTTTCTTAGTGATGAATTGCCCCAAAAGATGATTCCGTAAGAAAGCAACGAATGAAAATATGCATGGTAAGCTAACTTACTGATGTGCTTGTCTCCAAAATTTGCAATGACACTAATAGCATAGGTAGCTGAGCTCAATCGTTTCAGTAGATTGTCAATGTGTGTCTTCCAGTTTAAATTCTGATCAATACAGGCACCCAGAAATTTTGAACAATCTGCTTTAGCTAAAGATTTTCCCCCACACTCTATATTTATTTCCGGTGTTATGCCTTTCCCTGTACTGAACTGTATGTACAGTGTTTTTTCAAAGTTCAATGAAAGTCCATTTGCGGAAAACCACCTAATAACTCTTATTTGCATTTTCCTCAGCTGATTCTTGTTTTTTAGGCTTGATTACAATACTTGTGTCATCGGCAAAGAGAACCAAGTTTGCATCTTCATGAATATAATTAGGCAAGTCATTAACATATATTAAAAACAATAAAGGCCCCAAGACAGAACCCTGTGGTACCCCATTCTTGATACATCCCCAATCTGAATAATCTGCTGCCCTTTGTGTACTATGTGGGTTTACTGTTTCAACCTTCTGCATTCTACCAGTTAAATATGAAGTGAACCATCTGTGTACTGAACCATTCATTCCATAGTACTTCAGCTTATCTAAGAGGATTTCATGATCCACACAATCAAAAGCCTTAGAGAGATAACAGAAAATCCCAATTGGTGATGTTCTACTATCCAGAGCATTTAAAATTTGATCAGTGAAAGCGTGTATAGCACTATCTGTTGAAACACCTTTCTGAAAACCGAACTGACATTTTGTTAAAACGTTATTCCCACTAATGTGTAAAGTTACTCTTGAGTACATTACTTTTTCAAACACTTTTGAGAAGGATGTCAGAAGTGAAATAGGACGATAATTGTTGACGTCTGTCTTGTCACCTTTTTTATACAAGGGTTTAACTATGGCATATTTCAATCTGTCAGGAAATATTCCCTGATTCAATGAGCTATTACATATGTGGCTAAGAACTTGACTTATCAGGTGTGGACAAGATTTTAGTATTCTATTGGAGATACCATCAGTTCCATGTGAGTTTTTATTCTTAAGTGAATTTATTATTTTCTTAATTTCAGACGGTGAGGTGGGTAGGATTTCAGTTTCATTTGTTTGCACCGGGAATGCCTCTTTCATATAGAGTTCTGCCCTATCTGGTGAGCAGCTGGTGCCTATATTTTCCACTACATTTATAAAATGATTATAAAAAATATTTTCAACCTGTGATTTTTCATTTATAAGCTTTTCATTGTGCTTAACAGTAATACTGTTGTCCTGTGACCTTGGTTGCCCTGTTTCCCTTTTAACTATATTCCATATTGTTTTAACTTTGTCATCAGAGGTGCTAATCTCAGACTTGATACACATACTCTTGGATTTTTTTATAACTTTCCTTAATGTATTACAATATTTTTTATAATGGTTGAGCTTTTCTTCATCTCAACTTATTCTAGTGTCTTGGTATAGTTCCCATTTCCGGCTACAAGAAATTTTAATCCCTTTAGTCAGCCATGGTTTTTTATCAAATTTATTTGAATTATGATTCACTAATTTCTTAGGAAAACTGTTTTCAAATGTACCCACAAGTTTGTCATGGAATAAGTTAAATTTAACATTTGCATCAGGTTCCCGATAAACATCCTCCCAGTCTACCCTTTTCAAGCTTTCCTTAAATTGTTATATGGTTAATTGGGCGTATTATTTTGTTTGTTTTTTTCACATTACTGTATGGAGCAAAGTCATGAATTGAAAGTAGCTGTGCATCGTGATCAGAAAGCCCGTTCTTAATAGGATAGGTGCTTACTTCTTTTAATTGATCTTGGTCTATGAAAATGTTATCTATCAGGGTGCTACTGTCTTGTACAATACGAGTAGGAAAATCAATGACTGATGTCAGATTGTAAGAGCAAAGTAATAGTTCAAGGCCGTTCTTCTTGCTTGAGTGTTTAAGAAAATCTACGTTAAAAACTACACAAATGATAATGTGTTTTCCCTTTTCTGACAGATAACGCAGCAAGAGATCTAGGTTTTTAAGAAACATTTGAAAATATCCAAGTGGGGACCTATACACAGTCACAATTATGAATTTACCACTGTCCAATTTAAGCTCACAAGCGCAAACTTCAATGTGCTGTTCTACACAGAATTTTGCGGTTTCTATGTTTTTAAAACTATGTTCCCCCTTAACATAAATGGCAGCTCCTCCTTTCTCCATATTGTCTCTACCAAAATAAGTTGTTAGTTTATACCCATTAATATTTACATTTTCCATTTGTGTAGTTATATGATGTTCAGACAGGCACAGTACATCAACTTCTGTTGTAGTTTTAATATTCTCAAAACAAATTATTAGTTCGTCTATTTTGTTCCTTAATCCCCTGATATTTTGGTGAAATATATTAACACAACTGTTTTCTCTACCTTTATTCGAACCATTTATTTTTTTACCTTTAAGAGCTTCCTGTCTGGACATCTTGTTCAACCTAAAAAAGGTGCCCCTATGCCCTTTAGGGTCACAGGGGTTTTGCCTTGAGTGCTAGTGGCCCCCTTTAGACGACCTACAATTAAATCAGCTAATCTATCCTTCCCTAGACTATTTAGGTGCAGGCCATGTCGAGTGTATCCCCATCTCCCAATGCTACCAACAGGCACTGTATAAATGTGTGTTTTTGCACCGTCCAGCAGCTGCTCGCTCAACTCTCTGTTAACTCGCCACACAGAAGGGTTAACCGAGGGCTGATCATAACGCTGCAATACCTCAACAAAACCCACATTCGTACATCCTGTTGCAGCTCCTATTTTATCCAGGTCACTCTTAATATCATAATTCCTATCCTTAGCCAGGCTGTTTCCTGCCCCACCTATTACTATCACCTCATCATTCTTGTCAAAGCCCCTACAGAGTGGTCCTATGTCTTCTATCACCTGGCTAAGCCTAGCACTTGGCTTAAACAAACTCGTGACCTGGTAATCTGCTCCTAATTTCTTCTGCACTAGTTGGCCTACACCCCTCCCATGACTGCTACCTAGCAGCAAGACTTTTCTTTTCCTATTACTAGATTTTCCCGACCTAATGCTGTTACCAATTTTAGTAGTCTGCTGCACCCTATTTTCAACTACTCCTGTTTTTGGCTCCTCCCTTCCTACTTCAGGTAACAAGGAGAATTTATGCTTCTACAACCAAGAAATGAATACATTACCATTGAAAATGCAGTAAGAAAACTCAATTTTCTAAAGGAGATATAATAGTCGAGTCAAGCCACAACACAATGTCATGGAGGAGAGGGGAGACAGAGAGATTGTGTGTGTATGTGTGTGTGTGTTTGTGAGAGAGAGAGAGAGAGAGAGAGAGAGAGAGAGAGAGGTATATACTGATCACAGGAGTCACACAGTGTACACAGTGTGAAGCATGTACATCAGTTGTACTTCCCCCTGTGGTCTTTAGGTATGTCGTTGTTTTGAATGTCACACTGCACTGCAGTTCTGTAATGGTAACCTGCATGATAACAATGGTTCAACTTAATTGTTGTCTCTGCTGTCCTGGTTGGCTATCTATCGTAGGTTTTTGTTGTAGCCTGAGTGCTCTTAGTTTCCCTGAACCACACTGAATATTCAGAAGTAGTTGCCTACAATAGACTTAAGAACTTTGTAAGGAACAATGTAGTAGTAGCATTTGCTTCAGTGTTCCTACTTGTGGGTTGATACTGTTGTGTTATTACTTAAAATGCGAGTTTCACAGGGTAGGACTTCCTAGTGTGACTTCCATGTATAGAGTTTATTATAAGTGGATTGTGTGGTATGTCAGTTGACATTATGTCAAAAACAGCAAAATATCCATGTTGCCAGTGAACTTAGATCAATGATCAGGTAGGAATGTTACAAGACACATGCTATGATTTGGTTGGGTACTTTACTTCTGGTATTCAATTTACTTAGCTGTAAACAATTTAAAGTTACAATATGTTTACCAGTGAAGGCCATGATAAGGAGCCTTTGGAGATCCCAAAGAATTTGCAGCTAGCATGTAACAACTCATAATTTGTTACTGAGAAGTGTCTGAGTAATTGAGGATAGGGATAGTGTAATAACTTCAAGCTGAATAAATATATTTCAAGAAAGACACAATACATGAAAGTCACAGATGAAGTAAACAGAGTAAGACGTGTACACTTTAACAGTCAAATCATAACTGAGTGCAAGTCTAGCATCCGCTGGCTGGCTGGCCGCGTAGGTGGTGCTGCTGCTGCATGGCTGGCAGACAGCGCTGCATGTAGAGGATGGACGTAACTGTGTGGCGGCACTTTGAAAGATCGGCGAGTCGCAACATCTTTCCCCACCTTTGAATTTTTTGCACAGGTCTTGATGGAGGTGGCCTGTAGATTGCTAACATCCATAGGTGTTGTTTGACTGGCCGTAAAGTCTCAAGGATGAGGCTTCCCGTACTAATGGAAGTGTCCCCGATGATAACGGGTCGAGATGGCAGGAGACATGGGGGTCAAATCTGCTGGGGCCCCTTGCACCAATCTGCCTGTTGTGGCAAGTCCATTTGTAATAACAGGAGACATGGGCGATGTGTCCGCATCCGTAAGAGAAGGAGGCGAGTAGAGTTGCTCGGACAGATGACGGTCATCTGGTTCCTGCATGGGCAAGTCTCCTGGTGGCATCAGTTCTTGTGCTGGCACCGATATGGTGGTGAGAGGGCTGCGTTGTGAGTAATGAGAGATTCCAGCATCCCGAGTGTCAGGCAGAGCCAAAGGTGGCGTAGCGGCATCCGGAACAGGCGTTGCCAGCACACGAGGCCAAAGCTGGTCTGAATGACGCATTGCAACACCTGTGTCCATCTGGATTTCATACAGACGTCGGCATGGTGTCATAAGATGCGGCCAGGACTCCATTTTGGCCGTCTTCCATATCCCCGTACCCATACATGGTCGGCGGCGGTGAACCGGCCAAACAAAGGCATCCGCGGCCGTGTGGTGGAAGGCCGCAGAAGATGAAGTAGTGTGCGGGGCTGTCGGCTACGTAAGAGCTCAGCTGGGCTGTGGTTGCCCATGGGGGTGAAATGGTAAGAAGCCAGTAATTGGAGAAGTGCATCATCAGCAGGAGAAGTCAGGAGTTTCCTCATCTGAGCCTTAATTGTGCGGACCAGTCGTTCAGCCTCACTGTTTGACTGTGGATGGAACGAAGGGCCATGACATGCATGACGCCATGACGGGAAAAAAAATCTGCAAAATCGGAAGAGGCAAATTGTGGACCATTATCAGTAACAAGTGTAGAGGGAAGGCCTTCCAAAGAGAAAATGTGAGCTAGAGCATTGGTGGTTGCCGCAGTGTTAGTCGACGTGCAACAGACAATGAAAGGAAAGTTAGAGTAGGCGTCAATAATGAGAAGCCAATAAGTACCTAAAAAGGTCCCGCGAAGTCAGCATGAATACGCTCCCAGGGCTTCTCAGGCGAAGGCCACAGTGACAAAGATGAGTTTCATAATTGAAACGAGACAAGTAAAGAGCCCAACGCTGGAGGCAGTGTGCAGCCTTGTCGGGAAGTGACGTTGATGGATGAAACAAGGCAACAAGTGGTTTGTGATCCATAACAAGATGAAATTTGGATCCATAGAGAAAAACACCAAACTTATGAAGAGCATAAATAATGGCCAAAGCTTCTTTTTCAATTTGAGAATACTTTTGTTGGGCATCCGTGAGCGTTTTGGAGGCATAAGCAATGGGTTGTTAAGAACCGTCAGAAAAATGGTGCGCAAGGACTGCGCTGACCCCATATTGAGAGGTGTCCGTGGCAAGAATAGGATGTTGGCCAGGTCAATAAGTAGCCAGGCAGGGGGCCTGTTTCAGCATAGTCTTCAATTCCTGGAAAGCTGCATCGCATGACGCAGACCAGCGAAAAGGCGCATTTTTATGCAACAGGTGATGCAATGGCTGAGCCACCGAAGCAGCAGACAGTAAAAACTTGTGATAGTATGCTATTTTCCCCAAGAAGGCCTGCAGTCCCTTAACAGGTGTACGGTGAGGAAGGGCATCGATCACAGTGGCAGTTTGCTGAAGCGGACAAATACCATCACGAGAGAGTTGAAACCCCAAGTACGCGATAGATGCCTGAAAAAATTTTGATTTCTGAAGATTACACTTAAGACCGGCAGTCTGTAAGATATGAAAAAGTGTGTAGAGATTTTGAAGATGTTCATCAGTGGTGGAGCCAGTGACAACAACATCATCCTAGTTATACACCTAGGGACAGTGAGCAATAATTGTTCCAAGAATCGCTGAAAGAGAGCAGGGGCGCTGGCAACCCTGAATGGTAATTGTTGGTATTGATAGAAGCCAAAAGGAGTGTTAAGGACCAGCAACTGCCGGGAAGCAGTGTCGAGAGGAAGTTGATGATAAGCTTCCACAGGTCAAGTTTAGAAAAATACTGGCCTCCAGCAAGTTTAGTGAACAATTCTTCAGGTTGAGGCATAGGGTAAGTGTCGATAAGGCACTGAGCATTTACAGTAGCTTTGAAATCACCACAGAGACAAATATCACCATTTGGCTTAGTAATGACAATGACAGGAGAGACTACTCACTGGAAGTGACAGGAAGCAAGACCCCTGAAGCAGTGAGACGATCCAGCTCCTGTTTGACCTGATCACGAAGGGCCACAGGAATGGCCTGAGCCCGAAAAAACTTAGGCTGAGCAGTGGGTTTGAGCAAGATAGGAGCTCCAAAGTCGTTTGCACGTCCTAACTCTGGAGAAAAAAAGAGACAAAAATGTCGTTGACGAGGAATCCAGTTGAGCATAGGGAATAGCATCAGAGACGATATACACAGAGTCATCTATGGAGAACCCCAAAACATGAGAGGCATCGAAACCAAAAAGATTCTCTGTGTTACTATGGTCGACCACAAATATGGGAACAGTGTGAACGACAGATTTGTAAGATACCTCAGCATCAAATTGTCCCAAGAGATAAATCTTCTGTTTATTGTAAGTCCATAATTGCCTAGTGACAGGTGGCAAGATTGGAGAACCCAACTAAAGATACGTCTGAGAATTGATGATAGTGGCAGCAGAACCAGTATCCACCTGCATTCGAACATCTTGACCAAGTATTTGGACAGTGAGGAATAACTTCCCTGAAAGGGAAGAAATACAATTGACAGACAACACAGACTCAGAATCAGCGTCATGTTCATGAACATCATGTAAGCGGTCGGATTTGCAAACGGATGACACATGACCCTTTTTTTTGCATTGGTGACACACGGTCCAACATTGTGGACAATCTTCTTGTGAATGTTTCCTAAAACACCGCGTACATGAAAGAAGTTGCCGTGGGTTTTGCTGCAGTTTCTTAGAGGTTTGTTCACGGTAAGGCCGAGGCTGCATTTGGGAGCGTAGTGCAGCCACATTGGCCGGTGAGGACATGCCACATGCTTCGTCAACATCGCACAGAAGTTGTATTTCCCCGACGTCACCCCATGCCTCTATTTGCGCTCCAGCAGCGCGAGAAATTTCAAAAGACTGAGCGATGGAGAGGACTTCATCTAGAGTCGGATTTGCCAACTGAAGGGCATGTTGCCTAACTTCTTTGTTGGGCACCGATCGGATAATAGCATCCCGTACCATGGAATCGGCGTAGGATTGTTTGTGAACTTCAGTAACAAATTGACACTTTCTACTGAGGCCGTGAAGTTCAGCAGCCCAAGCGCGATAGGATTGATTCGGTTGTTTTTGACAACGGTAAAAGGCAACACGAGAGGCTACCACATGCGTTTGCCTTTGAAAATAGACGGACAGAAGTGAGCACATTTCAGCAAAGGACAGAGACGCAGGGTCTTTCAAAGGAGCCACTTGCGACAACAACCGATACTTTTGAGGTGAAATCCATGAAAGGAACAGAGACTTACATGTTTGTTCGCCCACGACATTAAATGCCAAGAAATGCTGTTGAAGACTTTTTCGTAATCAGATCAGTCTTCCGCCGACTCGTCGTAAGGAGGAAAAGTAGGTAGAGACAACGACAAGAGGCGCCCCGCATTTGATGCCGCGATGAAATCACGAATTGCATTTGTGAGAAGTGTTTGCTTTCTATGAGACCTTGCAATAGTTGCTCTAAAGTAGCCATGGAAACATGTGGTTCAACGATGGAAAAGAAAAATCACTACCTCGTCACCAATCGTAATAACTTCAAGTTGAACAAATATATTTCAAGGAAGATGCAATACATGAAAGTCACAGATCAAGTAAACAGAGTAAGACATGTGTACACTTTAACAGTCAAATCATAACTGAGTCCAAGAGAGCATGCGCGTAGCTGTGCGACGGCACTTTGAAAGATCAGCGAGTCACAACAGATAGAACTGCTAAACCAGCACATTTTGTAGCTTTTTTTGGCACATCCACCAGCTATGATTATTTGATACAGCATTCTCCAGTAAGAATTGTAGTTAAGAGCCACAATTTAGATAATTGTTCTGAATAGAGAGAGTCTTAAAATAATTTTCACGTTCTTTGAGTGTTGAGAGTATTAATAAAAACGACAATAAGATAGAAATATATTTGAAGCTAAAGGCCATGTTTGGTCTATGCACACAGTATTCCCTCAATGCATCACACTAAATACCTCTTTCAATATCTAGCTTTGCAAGTGAATTCTGAATGTTAGTTAAGATAATGAATATTTTACTTATCTGACAATCTGAGCCAATGAAGCTATGTTTCAGAGTTAACAATGCTGTGTCAAGTATCTAAAAGATAAATTATGGATGTATTCTTTTTTGGAAGATCTGTGACAAATGAACAGTACTATATCAAATTATGGAAAATTTTGTGTCCAACCTCCACCGACTATACCCTGATGTAAATTGTGGCAAAGGACGAGTGGTTGAAGAGATTTGACAATAAAAAAGTATTTAATATCTGCACAAGTATTCAGCAATTTATGTTCAGGCATTCCAAAAGTTGCTATGTGCATCATAGGGCTGTGGAAATTGTATTCCCTGTCTGCATTACCTCTGAAATCTATGGAATTTGTTGCTATATTTTACAGCATAGCAATTGTGTGTTGCTGCTGACAGCAACGATTCAGTAACAGTAATGGTTTTATCATAAAACACATGTCATTTTTAACTGTGTTCTACTTATTAATGTGCCAAAGGCATTAATTACAATTTAGAACACTCAGGAAAGGCCCGTTTCGAACTCTTTGTATATAATGATACTTTGAAGTGTAGCAAGTTAAAACTAGCAAGATCTTTGCTCAGATGACCAAGGATATGCTAAGGTAGTTACAGTACTGTGTGTTTATGGCAGAAAAAAATCCAGGCCAACAATATAGAGTTAAAAGTAGGAGTAAGGAGAACTTTTGGAGCTAATGGAAGTTTGCTTACTTGGAACTCACTCAGTATGTTCATTGTTGCCTTTAGACAAGGAATTGCAGCATATGGTGGATGTTAATGTGCCCTCTGGGTTTTATCATTACAAGCAACTTCTCACATTAGAATAGCAAAAGGCATTAGCTAACATCCCAGTAACTTCTCAGAAAATTGCTCTAGCTATCATCAAGAACCCCAACCTAGCAACAGGGGCCTAATGGAAGTGCAGTGCTGCAGGCATTCTTCATGCAGTGAGTCCAACTGTCATTAATTACTGGAATGTTGATGCTGTCACCAGATTAAGAAAAGCACCAGGTGGACACTCCAGATTAATTGCAACAGCAAATCATATCCAGTACTACACCGAAGGCATTGGAAGATGACCCAGATGAAATAGTGTTCACTATGCAGTGTGTTTACTGGCCCATATAAGGATGTCCACAATTAAAGTCTCGATTTCAAAACACTGAAGAAAGAGAAGAACTGCTCAGAATAACATCAAATTTGAACAGTATATCATTGATGAAGGGGAAACGACACAGGGAGTGGGAAATGAACAATAGATGGTGCTGTAAGCATCGGAATATACACACCAACAGACAAGCAGCATATGGCTGTTCCTCAATTTGCTTCTGAGTACTGGTAAAGCTATTTCGTAAGAACAGTGACTGTGCACCAGTAACCCTGCAGAACTGCCAGACATTCAAAAGTATGACAAATCACTTTGGTCCAATGCCTGCTAGGGGTGTGGAGAAAATGATTAAAAAATTTGAACAGACAGGTTCTTTTGAAGTTAACTGTGGCAGGGGAAGGAAAACAGTTGCTCTAATGTATGTTGAAGATGTGGCAACAGCATTGTAGGAGGGGTCAAGTAACCTATATGTGTGCAAACATCCAGTGCAAATGGAATCATCCAAACATTGGACATGCCTGTGAGCATGGAGCATAGAAACCTACCAGACATCCCGTGTTGCTATCCACACAAAATCGCCAATATTCCAGAACTGCTTACTGCCAATATGCCAGCAAGACAAACATTCACCATGGAATTTCTAGCTTTCATGGAGGTGGACAATGACTGGCCAAGGACAATTCTGTGGAGAGACAGAAGTCCATTTCTATCTCCAAGGACATGTCAGTATGAAGAATTGCAGAATATAGGCAAAGGAAAATCCACAGGCACATCAACTGGCACCATTTAATTTGACAAAGGTGATTGTAGGGTGTGGGTTGATGGCATCATTTATTGAAGGGCTGTATTTTTTCAAGGAGATGAGTCCTGTAGGTCCTGTTACCTATGCCATCACTAGTAAACACTATGAGAGTCTTTTGCACACCATCATCATTCCAACCCTTCAACAGTATGGGTGTGTGGATAGAATCATTTTTATGCAAGATGGTGCTCTTCCACACATTACACAGCCAGTGCAGCAGCAGATGCAGAGTAGAATTATCAGCCATCATTTCCCTGCAGCCTGGCCATCTAGATCAGCTGATTTTAACCTATGTGATTTCTGGTTGTGGGGTTATCTAAAAGATGTTTTCATTGCTCCAGTTATGAATGTAACTGAATTGTATGCACACAATGCACAACACATTCTGAAGATCATCCCTGAACACTCTGATCTGTGGAACATGCTGTTTCTTGATTTCAACTTGTGGCAAAAAATGGTGAACAGCATACTGAATATGTCTTGCACCAGTCTCACAACAATAGAAACTCATGTCATTTTACTTTTTATGTGGCCTCAGGACAGTTAAAAACTGATTTTTGCCATCCGATGTTGTATGGCCTTGCTGTGGTGGATGGGCTTTCCTAACTACCTCCTAACTACCAGTGCCACAACTGTTGATTGACAAACTTGTTCAGTCATGCACATTGGACTGTGCAAATGGTGTAATATGCAACTCAAACCATAGCCATCATATTGGAATTCATCTGTCATTTGTAGCTTATCTTATTTACATTAAGACGCTTACCATCTATTGATAAAAAATTAAATTTTCTTTTTTTGTTTCGTGATGTTTCCGCTTGCATCAATAATAAGCTGTTCAAGATTGACGTCCTTCTGAGCAGTGTTTCTCTTTCTACAGATTTATAGATTGGGACCTTTAATTATAGACACTCTGTTTATAGTAGCCATAGAGAGGATTGTGAACGTATTCTCTAAACACATACATCATTAACATATACCACCAAAAAAAAAAAAATTGCACACGGTAGCCCATACTGAGTCATGTCTGGGCTTAACATAGCCACTTTTAAAATCTATATGGTTAGTGGAGGGTAGATGCACTGTCTCCTTTTTTGTATGTCATTAACAAGCGATCTACCACCATAGATGCCACAGTCCATGCCCCACAAAATATTGTCACAATTGAAAGACAATGGACCACAGTTCATCAAATTGTTGGATAATTCTGCACTCAAACACGTAACTTCACCATTGTTCTGCCCACAGATTAAAGGAGAATCAGAGATAGTGGTGTGAACACTCAAGTATCAAATGAGCATACCACTGGAGCATGCATAAGAAACACTGAACCTGTTCCTTAGCATACACTAGACAACGTCGATAACTGAAAAAGCTCAGCAGAGATATTTCGCAGAGATATTTTATGGGCGTCAACCAAGAATGTTACAACACATCTTCCACCCACCAGCTCATTCCAGCTTGCACTCCAAGCACCTTTCATTTCAGGCTTGCCACTTAAATATGGGGCCAGATGTGTGGGATATCACTGCAATGGACATCAGCCATGGTGGAGGTAATCTGTGGATGGATGATGCATACCACAGCCACCAAGTAGTGTAGCCTATATAAAACCAATGTATGAGGGTTGGAACTAGAATAGTGGCAGCTCTAAGCTGGTCATAGGTTGTATTCCAAAAATGAACAGCACAGAGACAGAAGTGATGACACTTTCTGCAGGACCTGACCATCATTTTGCAGGTCAATGCTCAAAGACACAGTGCAAGCTGTTACTGATTTGTTTGACTGATGGGGCTGCTAAGAGCTGTACCACCTACTGCACTCACCTGACTTAAGCCCTCATAAGTTCAACTCAATTTCTAAGCTGAAGAAAACACCTCTCGGCATTCCCTTCAGAACTGCTACAAATTCATTGGGCAACACACCGCGCTGCTCGAACTGTCAGCACAGTGGCACTGCTAAGAGTATCCTACGACTTCCACATCGCTGTCAACAGGTTATGCGCAATGCTGGTGACTACTTTGAAGGTCAGTAAAACTTTGAAACATGTATCTATTTTGTACGAGCTGTAAATAAATAGTTGCCACTATTAAAGTTCCAACCCTCTTATTTTCACACAGGAAAATTTTCATGTAGGTCCTATAGGACTGCAGTCCTGTGGGGCTGCTAGCCAGTTGTGTAAATACCATGATGACATTGCCATGCATGTGGACACTAATGGTCCTGATGAAACTCTAATGCTGGACACCCATGAACTTGTGCTTCTACCATCCCTGAGTCACCATTACCTGAAACCTTCCAGCCCTATGTGCCTCCCATAAGAGAGAAAGACTTGGTGTTTGCCAATTCTATCAATAACCACACAATCAGAGATGCTATTGGTAATGTAAGTTGTTAGCAGTGAGAGGGTGCCCTTGAGTGTACCATGATGCAATGCCCTCCCATGACTAGCCCTTCATGTACTGAGCCACAACCCTCTCTGATAACAGTATATAACCCCTTATAATGTACTTGAATAGATAAAAAAAATCTCCTCACCAAGTGGCATCAAGAGAACACACACACATAAAAAAAAAAGGTTTTACTTGTGCAAGCTTTCAGAGCCTGCCACATGACTGGTTGAAGTGGGAGGATCATGGGTGAAGGGCAAGGAACTGGAGAGGTTTAGGAAAAGGGGTAGACTTGAGAAAAGTCACCCACTCAGGTCAGACGAGACTCAGCAGACAGAATGAGAAGGTAAGACTGATTGTTGGGCACTGCACCAGATGAGATCTGAAAACCTGAGAGCTTAAAGGTGGAAGACAGGGTAGTATGCAAGACAGACATTACTGCTAAAATACTGAGCATGAGTTAATAAGAATGAAAAGCTAATAGCATTGCATGTAACAGAGGTGGGAGGGGAACAGTGAAAACAGGCAGATCACAAATTGAAAGATGTAGAAAACTAAAACGGAGTGAAGAAAGGGGTAGTTACTGTGAAGAAATGCTGAAACAGGAGAAATTAATGTAAATTAAGACCAGGTGTGTGGTGAGAACCAAGGACATGTTGTAGTGCTAATTCCCACTTGTGGAGTTCTGAGAAACTGGTGTTGGGGGAAGAATCCAGATGGTGCCTGTGGTGAAACAGGCACCAAGGTCAGACTGTCATGTTGTAGAGCATGCTCCGCAGCAGGATATTGTGAGTTCCCGGTATACACACTCTTCCTATGCCCATTCATCATAGCTGACAACTTGCTGGTAGTCATGCTAATGTAAAAGGCTGAATGATGTTTACGTGTTGTTGTTGTTGTGGTCTTCAGTCCTGAGATTGGTTTGATGCAGCTCTCCATGCTGCTCTATCCTGTGCAAGCTTCTTCATCTCTCAGTACCTACTGCAACCTACATCCTTCTGAATCTGCTTAGTGTATTTGTCTCTTGGTCTCCCTCTATGATTTTTACCCTCCACACTGCCCTCCAATACCAAATTGGTGATCCCTTGATGCCTCAACACATGTCCTACCAACCGATCCCTTCTTCGAGTCAAGTTGTGCCACAAATTTCTCTTCTCCCCAATCCTATTCAATACTTCCTCATTAGGTATGTGTTCTACCCATATAATCTTCAGCATTCTTCTGTAGCACCACATTTCGAAAGTTTCTATTCTCTTCTTATCCAAACTATTTATTGTCCATGTTTCACTTCCATACATGGCTACACTCCATACAAATACCTTCAGAAACGACTTCCTGACACTTAAATCTATACTCGATGTTAACAAATTTCTCTTCTTCAGAAACGCTTTCCTTGCCATTGACAGTCTACATTTAATATCCTCTCTACTTCAACCATCATCAGTTATTTTGCTCCCCAAATAGCAAAATTCCTTTACTACTCTAAGTGTCTCATTTCCTAATCTAATTCACTCAGCATCACCAGACTTAATTCAACCACATTCCCTTATCCTCGTTTTGCTTTTGTTGATGTTCATCTTATATCCTCCTTTCAAGACACTATCCATTCCGTTCAACTGCTCTTCCAAGTCCTTTGCTGTCTCTGACAGAATTACAATGTCATCGGCAAACCTCAAAGTTTTTATTTCTTCTCCATGGATTTTAATACCTACTCCAAATTTTTCTTTTGTTTCCTTTACTGCTTGCTCAATATACAGATTGAATAACATCAGGGAGAGACTACAACCCTGTCTCGCTCCCTTCCCAACCACTGCTTCCCTTTCATTTCCCTTGACTCTTATAACTGCCATCTGGTTTCTGTACAAATTGTAAATAGCCTTTCGCTCCCTGTATTTTACCCCTGCCACCTTCAGAATTTGAAGGAGAGCATTCCAGTCAACTTTGTCGAAAACTTTCTCCAAGTCTACAAATGCTAGAAACGTAGGTTTGCCTTTCCTTAATCTTTCTTCTAAGATAAGTCGTAGGGTCAGTATTGCCTCACGTGTTCCAACATTTCTACGGAAGTCAAACTGATCTTCCCCGAGGTCGGCTTCTACTAGTTTTTCCATTCATTTGTAAAGAATCCACGTTAGTATTTTGCAGCTGTGACTTATTAAACTGATAGATAGGTAATTTTCGCATCTGTCAACACCAGCTTTCTTTGGGATTGGAATTATTATATTCTTCTTGAAGTCTGAGGATATTTCACCTGTTTTATACATCTTGCTCACCAGATGGTAGAGTTTCGTCAGGACTGGCTCTGCCAAGGCTGTCAGTAGTTCTAATGGAATGTTGTCTACTCCCGGGGCCTTATTTCAACTCAGGTGCTTCAGTGCTCTGTCAAACTCTTCACGCAGTATTGTATCTCCCATTTCATCTTCATCTACATCCTCTTCCATTTCCATAATATTGTCCTCAAGTACATCACTCTTGTATAAACCCTCTATATACTCCTTCCACCTTTCTAGATCTACATCTACATCTACATTTATACTCCGAAGCCACCCAACGGTGTGTGGCGGAGGGCACTTTACGTGCCACTGTCATTACCTCCCTTTTCTGTTCTAGTCGCGTATGGTTTGAGGGAAGAACGACTGTCTGAAGGCCTCCGTGCATGCACGAATCTGTCTAATTTTACATTCGTGATCTCCTCAGGAGGTATAAGTAGGGGGAAGCAATATATTCGATACCTCATCCAGAAACGCACCGTCTCTAAACCTGGACAGCAAGCTACACCGCGATGCAGAGCACCTCTCTTGCAGAGTCTGCCACTGGGGTTTGCTAAACATCTTCATAACGCTATCACGGTTACCAAATAACCCTGTGACAAAATGTGCCCCTCTTCTTTGGATCTTCTCTATCTCCTCCGTCAACTCGATATGGTACGGATCCCGCACTGATGAGCAATACTCATGTATAGGTCAAACGAGTGTTTTGTAAGCCACCTCCTTTGTTGATGGACTACATTTTCTAAGGACTCTCCCAATTAATCTCAACCTGGTACCCGCCTTACCAACAATTAATTTTATATGATCATTCCACTTCAAATCGTTCCGCATGCATACGCCCAGATATTTTACAGAAGTACTGCTACCAGTGTTTGTTCCGCTATCATATAATCGTACAATAAAGGATCCTTCTTTCTATGTATTCGTAATACATTACATTTGTCTATGTTAAAGTCAGTAGCCACTCCCTGCACCAAGTGCCTATCCGCTACAGATCTTCCTGCATTTCGCTACAATTTCTGCTTTCCCTTCTTTGCTTAGAACTGGTTTTCCATCTGAGCTTTTGATATTCATACAAGCGGTTCTCTTTTCTCTGAAGGTCTCTTTAATTTTCCTGTAGGCTGTATCTATCATACCCCTAGTGAGATAAGCCTCTACATCGTTACATTTGTCCTCTAGCCATGCCTACTTAGCCATTTAGCACTTTGTCGATCTCATTTTTGAGATGTTTGTATTCCTTTTTGCCTGCTTCATTTACTACATTTTTACATTTTCTCCTTTCATCAATTTAATTCAGTATTTCTTCATTCACCCAAGGATTTCTACTAGCCCTCATCTGTTTACCTATTTGATCCTCTGCTACCTTCACTACTTCATACCTCAAAGCTACCCATTCTTCTTCTACTGTATTTATTTCCCCCACTCCTGTCAATTGTTCCCTTATGCTCTCCCTGAAGCTCTGTACAACCTCTGGTTCTTTCAGTTTATCCAGGTCCCATCTCCTCAAATTCCCACCTTTTTGCAGTTTCTTCAGTTTCAATCTACAGGTCATAACCGATAGATTGTGGTCAGAATCCACATCTGCCCCTGGAAATGTCTTACAATTTAAAACCTGGTTCCTAAATCTCTGTCTTAGCATTATATAATGTATCTTAAACCTGTCAGTATCTCCAGGGGCTTCTTCCATGTATACAACCTTCTTTCATGATTCTTGAACCAAGTGTTAGCTATGATTAAGTTGTGCTCCGTGCAAAATTCTACCAGGTGGCTTCCTCTTTCATTTCTTAGCCCCAATCCATATCCACCTACTATGTTTCCTTCTCTCCCTTTTCTTACTGCCGAATTCCAGTCGCCCATGACTATTAAATTTTCATCTCCCTTCACAATCTGAATAATTTCTTTTATTTCATCATACATTTCTTCAATTTCTTCATCATTTGCAGAGCTAGTTGGCATATAAACTTGTACTACTGTAGTACGTGTGGGCTATCTTGGCCACAATAATGCGTTCACTATGCTGTTTGTAGTAGCTTACCCGCATTCCTATTTTCCTACTCATTATTAAACCTTCTCCTGCATTACCCCTATTTGATTTTGTGTTTATAACTCTGTAGTCACCTGATCAGAAGTCTTGTTCCTCCTGCCAGTAAACTTCACTAGTTCCTACTACATCCAACTTTAACCTATCCATTTCCCTTTTTAAATTTTCTAAACTACCTGCCTGATTAAGGGATCTGACATTCCACACTCCGATCCGTAGAACGCCAGTTTTCTTTTTCTTGATAACGACGTCCTCTTGAGTGGTCCCCGCCCCGGAGATCCGAATGGGGGACTATTTTACCTCCGGAATATTTTACCCAAGAGGACACCATCATCTTTTAACCACACAGTAAAGCTGCATGCCCTCGGGAAAAATTACGGCCGTAGTTTCCCCTTGCTTTCAGCCGTTCGCACTACCAGCACAGCAAGGCCATTTTGGTTAGCGTTACAAGGCCAGATCAGTCAATCATCCAGACTGTTGCCCTTGCAACTACTGAAAAGGCTGCTGCCCCTCTTCAGGATGACATGTTGTTTCACAGGTGCCTCTCCCTGATAGTATATGTTTTGCCAGCTCCAGGGATGGTATAGATGGTGGTAGGAGGGTGAGAAGGGTAAGTCCTACATCAGGGATGATCCTGGGGGTAGGAGTCATAGGATAGGGAGGTGGGTGCAAAAGCAGTGTAGGGTCTGCTAAGGCCACTGCAGAGATTGAGAGGGTTAAAAAAAGCTGTTCTAGGTGTGGTGGGGAAAATCTCAGACAGAATAGATCTCATTTCAGGGCATCATTTTAGGAAGTCATGGCCTTGTCAAAGTAGCTGATTAATAAATTCAAGACCAGATACTACTGAGTGACAACAAGTGATGTGCTCCAAAGTTGGTTTTTAGGGATCAACAGTACCAGGATTGTATGTGATGGCCCATAAAATCTATTTTTCAACTAGGCTAGTGGGGCAATTTCATCCAGTGAAGGCTGAGATGAGAATGAGGGTGTATTGATGTAAAGAGTCTGCACCTGAACAAATACATTTGCCTAGAATGCCAAGGCTGTATTGGGAGGAAATGTTTGACATGGAAAGGATAGCACCAGTCAAATTGTAAGTACTGTCATTGTTAGTAGGTTTAATGTGGACAGAAATGTGTAGCTGGTCTTAGGAGAGGACAGAAATGTGTAGCTGGCCTTAGGAGAGGATGAGTTCAACATCAAGGAAAGTGACATGGGATTTGAAATAAGACCATGTTAAATTTAATTGGGAGAAGGAATCTAGCAGTTCCAGAAATTTTAACAGGTCAGCCTCACCTTGAGTCCATATGGCAAAGATATAATCAATGTATCTAAACGAAACGAGGGGCTGAAGGCTTATGGATCACAGGAAAGCCCCCTCCAAGCGATCCATGAAAAGGTTGACACATAGGAGGGAGCCATCTCGCTTCCCATGGCTGTACTCCTGATCTGTTTGTATGTCTGCTCCTCAAAGGTGAAGTATTTGTTGGTGAGTGTAAAGTTGATTAAGGTGAGCAGTAAGGATGTCATAGATTTGGAATCAGGTGGGCACTGCCTGAGGAAGTGTTTAGCAGCAGACATACCATTTACATGGGGGATGTTGGTACAGAGGGAAGTGGCATCAATTGTAACAAGCAAGGTGTTTGGTAGGACTGGGAGGGGCACAGATTTCAGACAATCTACAAAATGATTAGCGTCTTTAACATAGGAGGGATGTCATTGTACTGTGGATCGCAGGTGCTGATCAACTAAAGCAGATATATGTTTGGTGGGTGCTCTGAAGCCAGTAACTATAGGATGGCCAGGATGATTGGGTTTGTGGATCTTAAGAAGAAGGTAAAAAGGGGGAGGGGCATGGTTTGGATGGGAAAAGAAGTTCTATGGATTGAGGTGTTAGTCCTTATGAGAGACCTGAGGTTTCAAAAAGAAGACAGCAAGTCAGTTTGAATCACAGGGATGGGATCTGATGGTGAATGCTGTATATAGAGGTGTCAGACAACTGGTGTAAACCTTCACTAACATACTCCTGTTGGTCAAGTACCACAGTGGTAGATCCTTTGTCTGCTGGGAGGATAATGATTGAGTCATCAGCCTTTAGGGAGCACAGAGCTTGCAAAGGACAGGTTAGCGTCATGTTGTAGAGACGTGAGGAAGGATTGTGAAGCAATGCAGGATGTGAGGAATTTTTGGAAGGCTTGTAAGGGATTACGCTCAGGTAACGGTGGTGGATCAAGTTGGGATCATGACTGGAATTTTTCAAGGCAGGGTTCAATGTCAGGTTTGCTGTTGGAAAAGTTCGGGGATTGGTTTGCAAAGTGATATTTTCAGCTGAAGCTATGTGTAAGAGAAGTTTGAAGTTGGCTTGACAGATGATACCATCCAAGAAAACGAGAAGCTGATAATTGCAGGATTTTGTAGAAGGAGGGAAACCTGGTGGAGTGGAAATTGACAGATGAGCCATTAGGCCACAGATTAAGTGGGTAAGTACAAGATATTGCTGAATTTGAAAGTGTAAAGGAGCCTGATATAGAGTAGGATTAAATCCAGAAGTAGGGACTTTCAATGTTAGGTCTTGGGAGTAACTCCAACAGACAAGTAGGTTTCAGGAAACAGAATTTGGGACGTTGATTTTGATAGTGCAAAAGCATGTTTACAAAAAGGATGGATGTAATATGTGATGGGATTTATTTTGGCAAGAGAGGAGAGTTTGGAGTGTTATAAATGGTGGGAGGGCCAAAAAAGATAAGCAGAGGGTGGGAAAAAGATAGAAAAATGGAAGAAGAACAAGAAAAAATTTGGAAAGATCATAAAAATTTCTACAAAAATCATGAGAACAGATAATGGTTAACATTATGTAATAAGTGTGCAAGAAATTCTTGCCAGAAAAGTGGTCTATATGGTACAAAAAAAGATTAGAAAAGGAAAGATTGATATAGAAAGTCACAAAAAGAGACAATAAGACATTAGACTGGCACCAATTAGAATGTGCCTCCATTGATGCTAAATACTTTGGATGCTTGCTGACCTTCTCAGCTTGTTGTCGACCCATGCACACCATGCATCTTGTATGATATTTTCTATAGACTGCGACTGTGCTAACTTTGGACTTTGGCTTGCTTCATTCACTCTTTTCAGTACCTAGTTTTCTGGGATCATAACCTACATATGGTATACGGACCGAAATTTGTAGATGTGTTCATGCTAGGAACTGTATCAATGATCATGAATTAATAAACATTGGGACATCACTAACAGAAAGATAAATCAGCATAACCACACAAATGGAGGTAACAGCATTCACATAAACACATTTACACTGATGTGCCACAATAGTATGACCTCAGTTCGCTCTGAGATTGAATGCAACCTAATGGCATTGTTGACATGTGACAGTAAGGAAAGTATATATGTGGGCCAGGAAAGTATATATGTGGGACAGAGACAAATGGGGAATCAATCTGCATATGGAGAAATTCACTGATGTAAGAATCTGTGAAAGTTGGCTGTTCATGCTACTGTCGTGAGCATCTATGTGAAGTGGTTGAAGGACAATGTAGTCAGAACTGTGTAACAAGGTGTGAAGTCTGAGTCTTGTTCACTCTATAAAGCAGAATAGGCAGTGATCTGTGGCAGATCAGATGATGTAGTGCAATTCTGGTGCAGGCACAAGTGGTTTGGTACACACAGTGTTAACGTAGGAATCCATAGCAGATGACCCCTTTATGTTCCTATGATAAACCAACATATCATCAATAGCAATTGCAGTGAGAATGGGATCATCAAGAATGGACTGTGGATCAATGGAAAATTGCCAATTGGCCAGATGAATCATGGTGTTATAACAGATCAATGGTAATATCTGGATAAGCTGTCCATCATGTGGTTGAGAACCACTCATCATACCACATACACAAGCTGGTGTGGATAAAAATATGCTATACGGGCATTCACCTTGGTTCATCGGGACCTGTGGCAGTAATCAAGGGCACCAAGACAGCTTTGAACTATGTGTTCACTATTGAGAATTACCTCCATCCCTGCATAATGTTAGTTAGCAAAGAACAAACACAGAAAACACACACACCGAGGAACTTGTCATGGAGAAGTATCTTTAATCTACATCTGAAAACATTTTAGCGCAGAATATTGTCCGATAAAACATCAGCAATTAAAATAAGCAAAATATGTCAACTTACTGTCTTTTATATCCTTACTTTCGACAAAGGTAAAGCAAACTAAACTTTGTAGCTGGTATACTATTTGTTTTTTTTCCTTTCAAGTTTTCATCAATAAGGACAACTAAGAACTTAAAATTTTCTACCTTGTTTATTATTTCATGTTGGTATACTAGGTTAAGAGGAGGTGAGATATTTCTGAATGTACAAAACTAGATGAGCAGTGATTTTTGAGAGTTTAAAGCTAGGCCTTTTGTGCCAAGCCAATCAGCAACTTTCACAAAAATGTCTTTTACTATTTCTCCGGTGATGTTTCTTTGCTCCACTTCACAACAATGCTCGTGACCTGCAAACAGGGCTAATTATGGCTCCCAATTCAAATTAAAATGGCAAATCATTAGCATAAAGCAAGAAGAAGGTGGGTCAATGATCCAACCTTATAGGGTTCCCATTGTAATTTCTCCCTATGCAGATGATGAGGCATCTCTTTTTGTATTACTTGAAAAGCCTAGGATAATTTTCTGCATTATTTCTCAAATAAAAACTAAACCGGGCAGGCACTGAACTGCATGTAAATCACAGAAGATCCAAACTGGTGACATTTTATCATTTAAACATTTTACTACATTCTCAGTAAATGTTTGAATAGCTGACTCACTAGAAAACACCTTTTGAAATAGCTGACTCTGTAAAGAGACCCTTTTGAAATAGGTGACTCGGTGCAGCAGCATTTTCAAAATCAACACTGTGGCTGGTTAAGTATCCCATTACTGCACAGGCGGGTAACAACCCTAGGGTACATTACTTTCTCAAAACAATAAAAAATGATGGAGTGACATTGTGTAATGTATCTTTTACAGAATGAATGTATAACAACATGATTGAACTTAAATCCTCCAAACGCTAATTGTTTGGAAGTGGGAAATATCACAGGGCCCACAGCAGATGCGCATAAAAAGACAATACAGATCTTGGAAGAGCCATTCCATTGCACTGAACTTTAATCCTCCAAAAGCTAATTGTTTCAAAGTGGGAAATATCACAGCACCCACAGCAGAAGTGTATAAAAAGGCATTACAGCTCTTGGAGGAACCATTCAACTACACTGCCCAGGGGCTGTTCTTTAATTACAGTTTTAGTACATAAGTAGTAATTACTTACTTACATTTAATCAAGTATAAAATTGCTTTATCAACAAGTATTTGGAACTTCCTGGCAGATTAAAACTGTGTGCCGGACTGAGACTCGAACTCGGGACCTTTGCCTAGCGCGGGCAAGTGCTCTACCAACTGAGCTATCCAAGCACGACTCACACCCTGTCCTCACTGCTTTACTTCCGCCAGTACCTCGTCTCCTACTTTCCAAACTTTACAGAAGCTCTCCTGCAAACCTTGCAGGATTAGCACTCCTGAAAGAAAGGATATTGCGGAGACATGGCTTAGCCGCAGCCTGGGGGCGTTTTCAGAATGAGATTTTCACTCTGCAGCAGAGTGTACACTGGTATGAAACTTCCTGGCAGATTAAAACAATGTGCCGGACCGGGACTCAAACTCGGGACCTTTCCCTTTCGCGGGCAAGTGCTCTACCAACTGAGCTACCAAAGGATGGGGCGTGAGTCATGCTTGGGTAGTTCAGTTGATAGAGCACTTGCCCGCGAAAGGCAAAGGTCCCGAGTTCGAGTCTCGGTCTGACACACAGTTTTAATCTGCCAGGAAGCTTCATATCAGCGCACACTCTGCTGCAGAGTGAAAATCTCATTCTGGAAGCATTTGGAAGTTGTTATATTATAGTTTTCTCTTTTATGTAAATAGTTTCAGACAATTAATGGAGAACATGTGAGTCTGTTACCATGACATTTGGTTAAACATGGTAATCATCGCTTAATACATTGGTAATAGAAAATTAGGTGTCAAAGCTTCATATAATTTTAGTTGATCTTGAGATTCTTTAGGAGAATATTTCATAGACAAGTTGCTGTAATATGCGATTAATAATTATTGACATAAATTAACACTGCAATTTAGCCATTTAATTTCTTGCAGTGAATCTTTGTTCACTACAAATGCTCTATGCGCTTTGTTATCATGATGAGTATTTATGAGTTCAGCCATTTCTGTAAACAACATTGTCATTGGGTTGTGATACAAATCTACTCTACAAATACAGCTACATGGTTACTCAGCAACTCACAATTAAGTGCCTGATAGAGGTTTCACTGAACTACCTTTAAGCAACTTATCTACTGTTCTACTCTTGAAAAGTTGGTGATTGAATTTCATGGAAAGGTCTCTCTGCAGTGAACAATTCCATTGTTGTAACGTCTGCCACCTCAGTTCATTAATCATATCTATGGCACTCTCCCTTATTTTGCAATAATGCAATTGAGCTGTTCTTCTGTGAACATTTTTAATGTTCTCCATCAGTCCTATGTGATGTGGATCCCGCACCGCACAGCATATACGCATACAAAGTGGTCACAATAAAACGATGGTTATTGTTGCTTTTTTTTTGTCAAATAAATAGTTACAGTTCATTAAATGTTGGGTTGTAGGACTGGTTGGATGTTGCGCAACCTGATGACCAAGTCCAGTGGATCCAAGGATAGGGTGCACGTGACACCACCGGCTGTGGTAGGATCCATGTTAGTGATCGGTTTCTGAACAGAAGGTCATCAACCATGACAGCTGGCGGGACATATCTGATCAGCTCTCCTGGCATCTCACGGTTACTTCCGTTTGTTCAGAATTACCAGTTTACATGCAACAGATACATTTGAGTTACTACTTTTTAATGTATGACATATACAGATTACACTCAAAGATACAAGCAAAAATTTTACATAAACATAAATTACAACAGATAGCTTTAATATACTAAATGGACCAGAGTTCAGCATTTATAAAGCACAACTGTTTGCCCATTCTGTGGTGACTTAAAATAGTAATGGTTGTGATGAGTGAGCGTATTAAGTTGACACCACTTTTGTAATTAATGTTCACAACAAGCATGATATGAATGTCTTTACTGTGCAGTTTTTTAACACATAGTTCAACTAAACAACGATGGTGCACCAAGTGTTTCCAATGACACTCAGGACTGGTGTTCCGCCTCACAGGACATTTGGAACACGTCAGTGTAATGTTGACTCTTGCATGTCAGAATTGTGAATTATAAAGTATGAGTATTTGCGAAACATGTGAACAAGCTTTGCATCTCACACGCAGAAACTTCATCACCCTGCACTAGACCAGGAGTGGACAATATGTAGCTGAGTTCATCCACATGTAAGCACAAAATTCATCAAAGAGTGCGCATTAGCATTTCAGTTTGTGGTCCATGGCAGCATGTCCTAATGCAGTGTTACTTTGACTGAGCTATTAATGTTATCAATGTGTGTTCATCACTGTCCCATATACTTATCACATATTCACTAACATAGTAACACTTTCTTTAGAAATTATTCTCAACATAAGAGGTTATTAATCTTCTATTTACAGTCCATGTGCTTGTGTCTCCCCCATGGATCTCAAGTGCTCATAGTATAGTGTGATGTGAGGTTTTGTTAGGAAATGCCAGGGGACACTCTTAGGCTCTTTGAAAAGGAAGATATTCACATGAATGTAGAGATAAAAACTATTATTTCAAGTTAACTGAACTAGAGTGGAGGAAAACACTGTCACTGGGCTTCTTTACACAGAGCCAAGAATATACACTGGAGCTGCAGCTCCCACAGGCATTAGTTGTGACTGGAAGTCATCGCGGATGTGTTATTCCATGAGCCACCGTTGGAAGGTGTTATGGTGGACCACCAACGAATAACCAAAGAACCTGTATTAGAAATGAACATTATTTAAAATGTAATGTATTGCACTTACTCTATTGCACCTAGACCAGACAAAAGGAGGAGCCTGATGCACATTGTAAAGTACATTGTATTAAAGGTTAATTTGACAATATATGGTTGAAAATGGTTAATTTGACATTATATGGTAGAAATGATGGCATTCTGGTTATGAATGCTTCATGTTGTTTGAAGAGAGAAACCAGCTCTTTTTCCAACTAATTCATGAAATCTTCAGGGAAGAGGACCCAAGCACAATGAAGAAGATCATTAGCTTGGGACTGAATAGCAGGATCACTCTGGACGGCTCTGTTCTTCTTTGTGTAAGAGTCACATTTTGTAGGCTGATAACACTGTCTATTTATAGAAAAAAGTCAACCTATGCATAGAATGCTAAATCAAATCCTTATGTGAAACTTGGAAAAGCAAAATGAAAGCACGAAAAAATATATGCTCAAGGCTCAGCAGAGCACATACTTATGACAAGTGAGGAGCTAGGAAGACTGTACTTATTCAAGCCAGCTTACATTTCTAAGCTAATATTTACATGGCTTTGGATAAAACTGAAACTAAGCCAATTTCTTGATGCTACCTTATTAGTAACATGACATTTTAACATTTACAAAAACTTGTCAATCAAAGCACTTTCTTCTTGTGCTAAATTTTCCTCCTGTGTGTTCCAGAAATACTGAAAAAATATTATATTGTAACATATGCAGCTAATTACTTAGTACTGCAAATATCAAAACAGACTGTTCACATTATGAAAGTTAACTCATATAAATGTGCTAGCATCTTTGTTTCATTCTCCTAACACAAATAAACTAATCCCCATAGGATAGTATGATCTCATTTTAATCTAATAATCAGAAGTAGTAAATTTACTCATTATGCTCATACATCAAAGTATTTCTTCTTTGATCACCACAGCACTTAGGTTCTCTATTTCAGAGTACCCAAACTAATGCTATAGTGTATTTTGCTTTACTCTTCTTATAACAACTATTTACATGCTTGTATATGTCAATAGTTATTGGAGTGTGCTAGGCAGTTCATTGGCTAGCAAGTAGTTCATCCAAAATATATAATTAATGAGTAAGCCCTAGCCTCATCTAGATAATAGCATCTTAAACTTCCCCCTTCTATGTCGCAATCCTTGATTGTATAAGGCATGTTACGTGATAATAAAATTTGATTGATTGATTGATTGATTGAATGAATGTCCAAGTACTGAGAGTATTGATCTCATAGTATTCCTTCAGTCCATACACATATTTTTCTTGCAAATAGCATCAAGATTTCTACTGACAACACTGTTTAAGCCAATTCCAGATCATAATTAAGAATCACACTTAAATATAAAACATCACATATAATACAAATAAGACCAATTAATGATGATGTAAATAAAATAGAAAGAAACTTCCACATGGGAAAAATATATTAAAAACAAAGATCAAGACTTACCAAGCGGGAAAGCGCCGGCAGACAGGCACATGAACAAAACACACAAACACACACACAGAATTACGAGCTTTCGCAACTGGCAGTTGCTTCGTCAGGAAAGAGGGAAGGAGAGGGAAAAATGAAAGGATGTGGGTTTTAAGGCAGAGGGTAAGGAGTCATTCCAATCCCGGGAGCGGAAAGACTTCCCTTAGGGGAAAAAAAGGACAGGTGTACACTCGCACACACACACACACATATCCATCCGCACATACACAGACACAGTGTCTGTGTATGTGCGGATGGATATGTGTGTGTGTGTGTGCGAGTGTACACCTGTCCTTTTTTTCCCCTAAGGGAAGTCTTTCCGCTCCCGGGATTGGAATGACTCCTTACCCTCTGCCTTAAAACCCACATCCTTTCATTTTTCCCTCTCCTTCCCTCTTTCCTGACGAAGCAACTGCCAGTTGCGAAAGCTCGTAATTCTGTGTGTGTGTTTGTGTGTTTTGTTCATGTGCCTGTCTGCCGGCGCTTTCCCGCTTGGTAAGTCTTGATCTTTGTTTTTAATAAATAAGACCAATTATTTATACAAGTATTCCTTTAGGTCCTGGTGGGCATACAATTCCTTGATTCTGTTAGTTTTAGGATAGGTCAAGAGATTTTTTTATTTATTTTTTCTATCCATCCGTAGACAATATAGATTGTACGGATGTTGTCAACAAACACATATATACAATACAGACACAAGGGTATATAAATGTACAATTGCATTTCCTAAATATAAGCTACATTTTTTTTGTCTTACTGTGTTTCATGATTATACATGATGTACCTCTCTGTTATTGAACATACCAAAGAAATCCCCTAGTTACAGTACTAAATCGGTCATATTGTCAACATGTCAACAATACATTGTCAACAAATACATATATATGATATAAACACAAGGGTATATAAAAGTACAACTGCATTTCCTAAATATTAACTACAATTATTTGTCGTACTGTGTTTCATTCTATTATTGAACATAGTAAAGAAAGCCCCTAGTTACAGTACTTAATCAGTCACATTGTTGACAAAATTTTACCTACTTTCCAGGTAATCTTTGACAGAATAAAAACACTTTTCTAAAAAATAACTTTTTACGCTATGTCGGAAGGCATGTGTTTCACTTCTATCTTTTATATTCTGTGGAAGTTTGTTGAATAGTTAAAGTCCATTGTATAGTACACTATTCTGTGTTTTTGTTTTGTTTTTTTCTGTTCAGATGTAGGTGGTGACTTGATCTGGTTTCATGTTCGTGTAGGGAACTGTTCGTTGATATTTTTCTTTATGTGAATCACTGTTTGAAAAATGTATTCACAGGGAACAGTCAATATTCCCATAGATTTAAACAACTCAGTGCAGTGCATTCTCTTGTTACTATTTGTCATAATTCGGATGGCTCTTTTTTGTAGTTTGAAGATTGTTTGCATATTCTGAGTATTTGTTCAAATGGCTCTGAGCACTATGGGACTTAACATATGTGGTCATCAGTCCCCTAGAACTTAGAACTACTTAAACCTAACTAATCTAAGGACATCACACACATCCATGCCCAAGGCAGGATTCGAACCTGCGACCGTAGCAGTCACGCGGTTCCGGACTGAGCGCCTTAACCGCGAGACCACTGCGGCCGGCAGTATTTGTTCCCCAAAAGATTATTCCATAACAAATGATTGAGTAAACATATGCAAAGTAAGTTGCTCTGGTGGATGAGTTACTACACACTGATTTTATTATTCTAAGGGCATAGCATGCTGATGCTATGGCATAAATATGTTCAGTCCATTTTAGTTGAGCATCAGTGTGCATCCCCAGAAATTTTGTTAACTTACTTTGTATGATTACTCATTTTATAAGGATCTGTGTACAAAGTTGCCATTTACACTTTCTTTTACAAAGAAGTGAAGATTTTGGCCGCTTTTAATAGAATTGATATTTTTGCATTTATGGGAATCTTCTATCGTAAAAGATCTTTCTCAAGCATCTTGCTCCATCAGTGAGACTAAGACTTTCTGTACCTTCTCTTCGCAGAAATACTCTTCTCTTTGTGGATATGGAAGTGGATTTTTCTATTCATTCTACTCTTTTGTACTACTTATGAATTCAGCTGGAGTGAACTGTGTGTTGTACAGTGGCAAATTGTTCACTACTTATTCAAAAAGCTCTAAATATTCTATTCCCGGGAGCGGAAAGACTTCCCTTAGGGGGAAAAAAAGGACAGGTGTACACTCGCGCACGCACACACACACACACACACACACACACACATCACACACACACACACACACACACACACACACACACACACACACACACACACATATCCATCCGCACATACACAGACACAAGCAGACATATTTAAACGCAAAGAGTAAGGGCAGAGATGTCAGTCGAGGCGGAAGTACAGAGGCAAAGAAATTGTTGAAAGACAGGTGAGGTATGAGCGGCAGCAACTTGAAATTAGCGGAGGTTGAGGCCTGGCGGATATCGAGAAGAGAGGATATACTGAAGGGCGAGTTCCCATCTCCGGAGTTCGGATAGGTTGGTGTTGGTGGGAAGTATCCAGATAACTCGGACGGTGTAACACTGTGCCAAGATGTGCTGGCCGTGCACCAAGGCATCTTTAGCCACAGGGTGATCCTCATTACCAACAAACACTGTCTGCCTGTGTCCATTCATGCGAATGGACAGTTTGTTGCTGGTCATTCCCAAATAGAAAGCGTCACAGTGCAGGCAGGTCAGTTGGTAAACCACGTGGGTGCTTTCACACCTGGCTCTCCCTTTGATCGTGTACACCTTCCGGGTTACAGGACTGGAGTAGGTGGTGGTGGGAGGGTGCATAGGACAGGTTATACACCGGGGGCAGTTGCAAGGGTAGGAGCCAGAGGGTAGAGAAGGTGGTTTGGGGATTTCATAGGGATGAACCAAGAGGTTACGAGGGTTAGGTGGACGGCGGAAAGACACTCTTGGTGGAGTGGGGAGGATTTCATGAAGGATGGATCTCATTTCGGGGCAGGATTTTAGGAAGTCGTATCCCTGCTGGAGAGCCACTTTCAAGGTCTGATCCAGTCCCGGGAAGTATTCTGTCACAAGTGGGGCACTTTTGGGGTTCTTCTGTGTGGGGTTCTGGGTTTGAGGGGATGAGGAAGTGCTCTGGTTATCTGCTTCTGTACCAGGTCGGGAGGGTAGTTGCAGGATGCGAAAGCTGTTTTCAGGTTGTTGGTGTAATGGTCGAGGGATTCAGGACTGGAGCAGATTCGTTTGCCACGAAGGCCTAGGCTGTAGGGAAGGGACCGTTTGATATGGAATGGGTGGCAGCTGTCATAATGGAGGTACTGTTGCTTGTTGGTGGGTTTGATGTGGACGGATGTGTGAAGCTGGCCATTGGACAGGTGGAGGTCAACGTCTAGGAAAGTGGCATGGGATTTGGAGCAGGACCAAGTGAATCTGATGGAACCAAAGGAGTTGAGGTTGGAGAGGAAATTCTGGAGTTGTTCTTCACTGTGAGTCCAGATCATGAAAATGTCATTAATAAATCTGTACCAAACTTTGGGATGGCAAAGGCAAAGAGTTTGGGCAGAGATGTCAGTCGAGGCAGAAGTGCAGAGGCAAAGACATGTTGAATGACAGGTGAGGTATGAGTGGTGGCAACTTGAAATTAGCAGAGATTGAGGCCTGGTGGATAATGGGAAGACAGGATACATTGAAGGGCAAGTTCCCATCTCCGGAGTTCGGATAGGTTGTGTATGTATGGATGGATACGTGTGTGTGTGTGTGTGTGTGTGTGCGCGCGCGAGTATATACCTATCCTTTTTTCCCCCTAAGGTAAGTCTTTCCGCTGCCGGGATTGGAATGACTCCTTACCCTCTCCCTTAAAACCCACATCCTTTCATCTTTCTTTTTCCTTCCCTCTTTCCTGACGAAGCAGCCGCCTGTTGCGAAAGTTCAAAATTCTGTGTGTCTGTTTGTGTGTTTTATTCATTGTGCCTATCTACCAGCGCTTTCTCGCTTGGTAAGTCTTGGAATATTAGAGGGAATATTAGAGGGAAACATTCCAAAAAATATATCTAAGATGATGTGACTTACCAACGAAAGTGCTGGCAGGTTGATAGACACCCAAACAAACACAAAAATACACACAAAATTCAAGCTTTCGAACCAATGGTTGCTTCATCAGGAAAGAGGAAAGGAGAGGGAAAGACAAAAGGATGTGGGTTTTAAGGGAGAGGGTAAGGAGTCATTCCAATCCCGGGAGCGGAAAGACTTACCTTAGGGGGAAAAAAGGGACAGGTATACACTTGCACACACACACATATCCATCCGCACATACACAGACACAAGCAGACATTTGTAAAGAGTCTTTCCGCTCCCAGAATTTGAATGACTCCTTACCCTCTCCCTTAAAACCCACATCCTTTCGTCTTTACCTCCATTCCTTCCTGTTTTGTGCTCAGTTCCTCCAGCTGCCTTCAATCTCTAAGGCCGCCAGACTATTCACCAAGTTGTCCTTCCAGCATTGCCAAGGTCATCCTGTGTGACATCTGATGTTTGGTTTCCCCTCAAATACTTTCTTCACCTATCTTTCTTCTGACATATGGGCTACATGGCCTGTCTACTGGATTCTTTGGCTCTTCAGCTTCTGTAGTATTGTTGTTTCTTGCATTAAGACATAGAATTCCTCATTCTTTCTCCTTCTCCATTCTCCTTTATCTCAGATTGGTCCCCTTATCTTCCTCATTCCCCTTCTTTCAAATATTAATAGTGCTTCCTTTTGGGTTTTGTCATGCTCCAAGTTTCTGAACCCTACATGTCTGCAGGGCATACCACTGTGTTGTTGATTCTCATCTTAATATTCACTGATAGTGATTAAGAGCTGAGCATTTCCCTGAGAGAATATTTGCATTTCATTCCCACAACTATTCTTCCCTTAATGTCAATTTATATGCTGTATTATCAATGTAAAATGTTTCCCACACTTGACAAGTGAAATCTGATATGTTACCTAACAGTGAAGCAGCAGGTTTGCCAAGTGTTGGTATATAACAGATTATTACTCTTTTAATAATTGGACCTGCTGCAGTACACTTTGTAGCACATAGTTAAGCATACACTGCAAAAATATCACATAGTGCTACCACATACTTAACTCCACCTGTAGCTGAGGGGAAACGTTCTGTAATGTCTATTGAGATGATCTGTAGTGGTTCTGTTGGCTGCCCTTCTTTGAACTTGCATTTTCTAAGTGTTCTTCCAATAAATTGCAGACATTTGTTTGCTTTCCGTACAACAACATCTCAGTGAGAGTTCCAATTTAAGTTTTTCATAATTGTAGGGATAGATAAAATTTACTCAGCAGCCAGAGGCAGACGAACACACATATAAAAAAGGTTTGATGTATGCAAGCGTTTGGAACCAATGGCTTCTTCTTCTGGCAGAGAGAGTGAAGGGGAATGAAGAGGGGTCAAGAACAAGAAATGGAGAGATTTAGTAAAAGGGTAGAGTTAGAAAAAGTCACTCACAACCCAGGGTCAGGGAAGACTTACCGGGTGGGATGAAAAGGAAACACCAACTGTTGGGCACTGCACCAGATGAGATTTGAAAAGCAGAGAGCTTAAAAGTGGAATACAGGGTAATATGCAAGACAGAGATTACTACTAAAACATTCTGCACAAGTTAATGAGAATGAAAAATTAAATTCATCATATGTAACTAGAGGTAGGAGGGGAACGGCGAAAAAAGGCAGATCAGAAAATGAAAGATGTAGAAAACTAAAATGGAGTAGAGAAAGTAGTAATTACGGTGAATAAATGCTGAGATGGAAGAAATTAATGTAAATTAAGACCAAGTGGGTGGCAAGAACCACGGACATTTTGTAGCACCAGTTCCCACCTAAGGCATGCTGAGAAACTGGTGTTGGGGAAAGAACCCAGATGGTATGTGTGGTAAAACAGGCGCCTAGGTCACGACTGTCATGTTGTAGAGCATGCTCTGGAATGGGATATTGTGTGCTGCCAGTATACACCCTCTGCCCATGCCCATTCATCGTAACTGACAACTTGATAGTAGTCATGCCAATGTAAAAGGCTGAATGGTGTTTATGTAACAGCACAAATATGACATGTTGTTTCCCATGTGGCTCTCCCTTTGATAGTATATGTTTTGCCAGTTATAGGGCTGGTATAGGTTATGGCGGGAGAGTGCACAGGGCAAGTCTTGCAGTGCGGATGGTCACAAAGGGTAGGAGCCATAGGATAGGAAGATGGATGCAGAAGGAGCGTAGGGTCAAAAAATGGCTCTGAGCACTATGGGACTAAACTTCTGAGGTCATCAGTCCCCTAGAACTTAGAACTGCTTAAACCTAACTAACCTAAGGACATCACATACATCCATGCCCAAGGCAGGATTCGAACCTGCGACCATAGCGGTCGTGCTGTTCCAGACTGTAGCACCTAGAACTGCTTGGCCACTCCGGCCGGCAAGGAGCATAGGCTCTGACAAGGATATTGCGCAGATTGGGACGGCAACAAAAAGCTATTCTCAGTGTGGTGGACAAAAGAACAGACCTCGTTTTAGGGCACAATTTTAGAAAGTCATGGCCTTGACAACTGTTGAAGCAGATTTCTTTTAATACTCATGTGGATGACTTCACACTTTTCATTATTTAGAGTCAATTGCCACTCTTTGCACCATAGTGATATCTTCTTTAAATCACTTTGCAATTTGCTGTGATCATCTGATGACTTTATAAGATGGTAAATGACAGCATCATCCAGAAACAATCTAATAGGGCTATCACATTGTCTCCTAAATCATTTATGTAGATCAGAAACAGCTGATGGCCTAGAACACTTCCCTGCGGAATGCCAGATCCTACTTCTGTTTTACTTGATGACTTTCCATCAATTATTGTGAACTGTGACCTTCCGCCAGAAAGTCATGAACCCACATAGCTTAGACGATATTCTTTAGAATATATAATTTGATTAGAAGTTGCTTGTGACAAATGATGTCAAAAGCCTTCTTGAAATCTAAAAATATGGAATCAATTTGACATCCTCTGTCAATAACACTCATTACTTCATGAGAATCAAGAGCTAGTTGAGTTTCACAAGAACAATATTTTCTAAATCCATGTTGACTGTTTGGCAATAAATCAATTCCTTTAAGGTAACCCATAATGTTCAAACACAGTAGATGTTCCAAAACCCTACTGAAAATCAACGTTAGTGATGTGGGTCTTTAATTCAGTGAATAACTCTTATTTCCTTTCTTGGATATTGCTGTAACTTGCACAACTTTGCAATCTTTATGTGCAGATATTTTGATGAGTGAGCATTTGTATATGACTGCTAAGAATGGAGCTACTGTAACAGCATACTCTGAAAGGAACCTGACTGCTATACAATCTGGACTGCAACCCTTGCCTTTATTAAGTGATTTATGCTGGTTTGATACACTGAGGATACCTACTTCTAAGTTACTCATGGTGGCAGTTGTTCTTGATTTGAATTCATAAATATTTATCTTGTCTTATTTTGGCGAAGAAATTTCAGAAAACTGTGTTTAGTAACTCTTCTTTAATTGCACTGTCATCTGTAACACCACCACTGTTGTTGCGCAGTGATGATATTGATTGCGTCTTTCCACTGACATACTTTACATATGACCAGAATGTCTGAATTTTCTGCCAGATTTTGAGATAGGGCTTCATTGTGGAAACTATTAAAAGCATCTCACACTGAAGTTCATGCTACATTTCAAGCTTCTGTAAAACTTGCCAATCTTTGGGATTTTGCATTTGGCATGCTTTTTCCATTGCTTCTGCAACAGTATTCTGACTTGTTTTGTGTACCCTGGGGGATGAGCACCATCTCTCATTAACTTACCTGGTATATTTCTCTAAACTGCTGTCAATACTATTTCTTTGCATTTAAACCACATCTGATCTACACTTACTAGTCAGGCTGGAAGGAATGGAGGCTGTCTCTTAGGAAGGCACCAATCGAATTTTTATCTGCTTTTTTTAAATAGATGTATTTTGTATTTATTTTAGGTGGGTTTTGATGTTACAGTATTTATTCTCACTACAAAACCTTAATGTCACTAATCCCTCTATCCATTATGATACTCCCTATTTGCTCATGATTATTTGTTGTGAAGAGGTCAATTATGTATGTTTTCACAACTGTTTACACTTGGAGTGGGCTCCTGAACTAATTGTTCAAAATATTTTTTTGTGAAAGGGTTCAGAATTTTTTGGGTAATGTTTTATGTCTACCAGTGACTTTATATGTGTATTTTCACCAACATATAGAGGATAGATTGAAGTCGCCACCAACTATAATCGTATGAGTGCAGTACCGATTTGAAATGAGACTCAAGTTTTCTTTGAACAGTCCAGCACCTGTATCATATGAGATGGCATGCGCGCGTGTACGGATGCATGTGTGTGTGCATGTTTATATTGGGATAATGTGAACACACCACTCCCACAGCAAGCCACGTATGTTTGGATGTGTTTTAGCAAAGGATTTAGCACTTAGAGTTGACATTTGGAGGAAGAAGTATAGTTTGCAGATGCCTTAACTGGGTAGGGCCTCTGCATCGCAGTTTAATGGTAAAAAAATATAAAGCTACACCTGGTAGTGTAAGCATACATACATTTGAACATTTACATATGGAATGTGGAAAAATATATAAAAAATAAACACAGAAAATGGTCATGCAGGATCTCTGTATTTATACATATGAAATAGTCAAAATCATTTGTAACAAAAGCATTAGATTAAAGTTCTGGAGATCTCTTGGACACTTTCCTTGAAAGTTATGAGGAAGAGAACAATTAGAATCACAGAGCACCATCTGATCCAAAATTGACTGAGAGATCTGCGCTATTGTTTGAGAATGTGTTTGCAGCTACCCCTTGCAAAAAATATATGGAGTTTGTTATTTGTACAGGAGAAACATTGTGTCATACACACAGACAAAAAAAAAAGATCAGTTTTTCTGTTGTGCCTATCTGCAACTCAGCATCTCCAATATATGGTGAGTAGCAACTTTCTTTTTCATAATACTGCTACATTCCATCCTGGATTTTCCATTGTTTGATTTTTAAAAAATCACTATATAGATGGAGTTATTGGTAGAGAAGGGCTGTAACAAGTAGATAAAAGAGAGGATATGACACCACATATGCTTCAGAAGTAATAAGACAGTGCATTGTCAGATATGGGATCATTTTCTGGGGGTACTCAACTCACAGGGTAAAGGTTTTTAGAATGCAAAAAAAGAGCTCTAAGAATAATTTGTGGCCTTAAAAACATGGAGTCCTGTAAATCCCATTTTACTGAGCTTGGTGTTCTAAATGTTCCAAGTTTATTCATTTATGAAACTATCTTGTTCACTAAGGACTGCCTCTCGAAAACAGGCAAACTGCTACAGAAGAAAAATGTACACAACTATAGTACCAGAGGGAAATCAAATATACATCAAAAATATCACAGAACAACCACCTATCAGAAGAGCATAATTAACATTGGTGTAATACTACACAATAAGATACCAGAGGAAATAAAAACTGCTACTAATCCAATATTTAAAGCTAAACTAAAGGCATGTCTAATAAAGCACTCTTTCTATTCTGTCATAGAATTTCTGAATACCTTACAAAATTAATTATAATAGGTGCCTATTTTTATTTTGCCTACTATTTTGCTAATACTATGTATTATTGTAAATTATCTTTGACCTGTCCAATAACAATTGTACAATTAGTGCTGTGTGATAAAACTAGACCAATTAAAAAAAGGAATCAAATCAAATCATTTTTTGAGAGAGAGAGAGAGAGAGAGAGAGAGAGAGAGAGAGAGAGAGAGAGAGACATAGCGACACGAGATGACATTGTCAAACTCTCACGAGTTCTGTGTGTGTAAATGAACAGTAAAGTTTTCTTTATTTTGAATGCTGCAATATTCCCTCCCAATACATGTGAGTTCCAAATTGTAAGTATTTGGAATCATTAAATATTTGCATTTAGGGTAAAGCAATACATGTCGATCATACATTGATGCTGCTAAAATTTGCCAATAGTGGAAAGAGGTCTCCGTGCACAACAGGGAAAACATACATTTTATCTACATGACTTACATTAGCTCTTAATACTACAGCTTAGCATTTGTCTAATTGTTTTAAAACACTCATCTTGCTTTTAACCATTTATTTATTGTTCTCCCTGGCAGTACCAGTATCATCTGTGGGATATATACTGCTTTCAACTTGTATAATATTGACCATTTTGGAGGAAAGTGAGCACGTGTTGGAGAGAGAGATGGTCCAAATGCTGTCAGCTCTGATATTGTCCATATCACATTTCATCATGCTGTGATAGGTTACGTTTCTCTCTTACAGCTGAATCGTCAGGATCGCCTGATAGCCCGATCTGCCAGTCTACAGCCTCCTGTCACAACTTCTATTTAACATTTTACCATCATACATTATTATTTAAATAAGCAACTGCATTCTTGTTAGAAAGTGGTCTGGATGGCTTTAAATTGAATTTAATTTGTATAATTTCACACACAGAGAAAAAAAAGGATCACATCCACTCTAATCCTGGCCTGGGGGTCTACATTGCAGCACACACACACACACACACACACACACACACACACACACACACACACACACACACACAAAATATAATGTGTGATTACATCCACACTTAGAGAGAGGGTGTGACCAAAAGCATTGCCATCTTGCACCCATGTTGCTTGTCATTGCTGGACCCACACCCCACACCATGGTCCTGGGGTATCCACATTACGTCACACTCACAAAGTAGTGTAATTGGACTGTACGTCCAATCACATTGAGAAGTTATGGCCAGAACATCATGTGACTGGTAGTGTTGTCATCATGACCTTTACTCGAAGATTTTTGCTATCACTATGAATAATCATCATTAGTAAATAGCATTTGGTGTTGGAAGTCAGTCTGTTCGTATTATAATGCTAAGACACATTCTGGTGCTTGTCCTGCAAATTTACAAATAATAAGGTAGAATGATGTGAGCTCCAAACCAGTGTCTTTTGGAGAGTTAACAGTACATACTGTTGACTTGTGTGAAGTACATACATTCCAGATAGTTAGTACTGATAACTGGCTGTAAATCTATGCTCTATGTGTCTTCAGTTTTAATAATTTAACCTGAAGAACTCATGCCATAATTGTGCTTGTATAAAATAATGTATTCTGAGACATTTACTACTACTACTACTACTACTACTACCTACTATAGAGGATGCATAGGTGCAGAATTGAGATAGTAAGTCTAGATTGCACATATTATCTTACCAAAATTCACATCTTAGTTTTACTTAAAACGATATAAAAGTCACCCATACAATATGAGACCCTCAAAGTTAGGATAGCATCATCACATCATTCCACATGGTTGTCAGGCTTTGGCAGTGACACATCACATATTTTTATAGACATTGGGGCTGACACTTTAATAAATATACACTGCTAAGTGTACATCCCAATGACCACAACTGCCAGCAGTCATGTACAGTGGCTATGTTCTTGCCAAGTCTTTCTGGAATATTACAGAAGGTACATTCAGCTACTCAAAGCTCTATTACATGACCTAGTTCAAGGTGAAGATAATGGCATCTTTAGACACCTTAAAGTCATTTTTCACTAACATCAACTCACCATGTTCAGTCTCAATGGTAACTAACGCTCACAACCATTACAGCATGTACGAGGGTTGACTGAAAAGTAATGCCTCCACCTTCGTAACTCTTCAACAGTTGGCGGCATTGGTATGCGGCAGGTACTGGCTTGCTCAGTAGCCTCTACTCTACAGCTCCAGTGCAGTGATCGGTTGTGTTGTTACAGTGTGACGTATGGAACCCTACGTAGACAGTCAGTCAATGTGATTTAAGCAACATTCAGTCACTGAATCCTTGACAACAGAAGGTGTCACCCCAAGGAGATTCATCAGAGAAGGAAATCAGTTTATGGTGCTTGTGTTGATGTGAGTACTGTGCATCACTGGGCAAGTAATTTTAAAGATGTTGAGGTGGGAACATCTGACCTGTGTGACTCTGAACAGAGTGAGCCTCACAGGAACGCTATTTCTGTGAGAAAACAGAAGCACATAAACTCGGGTAGTAGTGGCCAACTATGTGAAAGATCCTGGTAGGAAATCCCACCAAGTGTGAGCCGTGTGCTACAATCAGCTTCCTTCTTGTGGAAGGAACAACACCCACTGAAATTTTGTCACGACTCGAAGTAGTTTACAGCAAAGGTGTTATGAACAGAATGAGTGTGGTGTGTTTAAATGTTGTAAGGAGTTCAATGGGGACAGAACAAATGCCCATGATGAAAAGAGGAGTGGAAGAGCTTCCATCTTTACTGATGAGTTCGTGCAAAAAATTAAGGGAACTGTCCGTAAAGACCATCAGTTGACAGTGGATGAAATTTATGCAATGTTTCCACAACTCTCCAGAGCTTTCCCATATAAGACACTCACAGAAAAGCTGGGGTACCAGAAACAGTGTGCAAGACAGATCTAGAACAGCTGGCAGAGCAGCACAACAAAATCAGATCGATCACGCCCACTAGATTCTTGAGCTACTGGAACTGGAAGGTGAGGATTGTCTGAGCTCTACTGTGACTGGAGATGAAACGTGGGTGTCTCATTAAACATCTGAGACAAAAACAAAGTCATTACAGTCGTGTTACACGAATGCTCCATCTGCCAAAAAATTCAAAACGACAATTTCAGGCAAAAAAATCATGGCCTCATTGTTCCAGAGCCAAAAAGGCATCATTTTGGTCAAATGCCTCAGGAGGACACCATCAGTCCACAATGATACTGTGAGACCACCACCCCACCCCCCACCCCCTAAAAAATAAGAATCATAAGGAGCACTCAAACAACAGGAGGGGAATGTTCACAAAAGGAGTGTTCTTGTTGCATGACAATGCTCTTTCTCACACAGCCTTAGCCACCAACATAATCTTGGACTAATTTGGTTGGGATGTTTTGAACCAGCCCCCATATACCCTTCAAATTATCATCTTTTACCTCCCCTGAAGGTGCACATAAGTGGAATTAAATTTTCAACCAACAGGCAGGTGCAGAAAGAGGTTCTTAAGTGAGGGAAGGTGCCGGTAGGAGAGTTCTTCGAGGAGGACATAACAAAGTTTGTGCCACAGCTCACCATATGCGCTGAACAGGATGGCTGTTACACAGCAAAATTGGTAACTAATGTATTAACAATATCCTGATTTGATTCAAATACACTTTTTCTAAAAAAAACCTATAAAAAATGTAGTTGCTTCTTGATCAGAAATGAAGAAATAAATATGTGTTTCAGTACTTTTGGAAATTTAATCCCTATGGGGGTGAAATAGAGGGTGAAAGTATTTTTGAAAATAGATCATTATTAAAGAACCGCTAAAGCATTTTTAGAGCTACAGCAGTTATGAAAACTGATATTTGACTTCTCAGTTAGAAATTTAAAAAAAAAAATACATCTTTCAGACTTTTTGCGAATTCAGCCCCTAAAGGGGTTAATTGAAAAATTCGTAAAATTGGTAATTATATGGAAAAATATGCCTTATTTTGAAAAATATGTAAAATTTTGGAAAATATGGAAAAATGAGAGTACTTAACCCTCTGTCTGCATGTGGTCTGTGCTGGTGCCTTGACTGATGAAAATCATACAATATTAAATTGTTATTAACAAATAGATTTCAAACCACATGGTGTAACACAATTTTTATCAACAAATAATCACATCCTGGGAGAGCCCTATGCTGGCCAGCTCCAGAATGGTTCAGGAGAGGGGGCAGGGTTCCCCTGGGTGGTCTTGGTCATTTTCTGATGACTCAGCAAGGGGAGGGGAGTAGGGGGTGAATTTGAATATAAGTTGGCCAAGTGTGTAACCCAACGCCAAATGTGTACCTTCTAAGAAAATATTTTATTATGAAATCATTTTGAAAGCTAAATCTATGAAAATTTGAATTTGGCTTCTCAGTCAGAAATAGAAAATTACATATTTTTGGAAATTCAGCCCCTAAGAAGATGAAATAGGGCCTGACTGATTCACTGACTCATTAGTGCCCACGCAAAACTGCTAAGAATAGAAATTTGAAATTTGGGTGGAGTGTTGATTTTATACCATAGACATTGTTTAATAAGGGATTGTTCTTAATTCGACCCCTAAGGGGGTAAAGTAGGGGATGAAAGGTGGAAATTCAAACACTAAGGGCTTAAATAGTGGATGAATGCTTTTTTTAAAAATAAACCATTATTAAAGAACTAGTAAAGCATTTTAAAGCTACATCTATGAAAATTGGTATGTGACTTCTTGTTTAGAAATAAAAAAATAAAAATAAAAAAACATGTTTCAGTGTTTTCATAAATTCAGTCTCTAAGGGGGTGATATGGGGTATGAAAATATATAAGAAAATATTTTGATGTAATAAGCTAAATCTGTGAAAATTAGCATTTCACCTCTCAGTAAGATGAAAAAATTTGTGTTAGGGATTGAAAGTTTTTATGGAAATATAACCACAAGAACACAAAAAGTATGATTAACAAATACTTTGGACCCCAGCTATCATAATCACTTTTCAGTCAGAAGTACATTCCAAGAAGACTATGCTTCTACAGGTTTAATTAGCATTAAAACTTTAGGAGGTCTAGCAACTTGTGAACAACATAAAAAGAAAAAAATCTGTGGAGACCATACAATCTAAGTGAGCAAAGTAGTGGGCACTAAGCTAGGGGTTTATAAAACCATGCACTGTATGTTCATAGTCTTAATGTGCAAATCGATTACACAAAACAGCAATCCCAGCACCTGTTTTGTAGATGATCTAAAGGTGGAATTCCAAGTTACTCTTCCAGATGACTGACATTAATTTATCTGCAATGTTACCAGAATCAGCTACATCCTATAGAACCAATACTGGGAAACATGCTTTATTGTGGTCTCATAGCTATGGCTGGCAGAGTCATAGCTTCCCTAGATGTGTTACAGTTCCATTCTAATGTGAGGGTGGTGTTGTAAATAAATACCTATGATTACTCATCTAATCTGTAATTATTTATCATATGCAGGTTGTATTAAATGATGTGGGCTATAATCATTGCCAGAACTATATGTGACTCTTCCATAGAAACCTAAATGAGGACCTTAGAGTGCAAGCATGCACACACATACATGCGCGCGTGCACACACAAACACACACACACACACACACACACACACACACACACACACACACATTCTTTCACACAAGCAAGCACACCTCATGCACACATAATTGCCACTGCCAGCAAGGTAGACTGGAATGGAACTGCCACATGGAGTAAAAGAAGCAATCTGGAGGAGGTGGGGAAGGAACAGTGATAGCAGGGAACAGGTGGGATTGGGGGGAGAAGAGGCTATCTGGCAGTGTGCATGGACTAGTTGGTTGGAGGTATGATAAGGACCCATGTCGGGAGGCTGTGGGGCAGAAAGTCAAGGGGGGCTGGGGGCTGGGGGGAGGGGGGGGAGGGGGGAAGGAGAGGGGGGAATGGGGAGCAAAAAAGGAGAGGAGCACGGAAGGGGTGCATCGGCAGAGGATGGCACACAATAAGGGTGGGGAATGTGAGTAGGGTGGAGGTTATAGGACAGAAGGGGCAGAAATTGTTGGATGGAGGGTGTGTGCACATTAAGTTACTGTGGGTTGTAGCCAGGATAATTTTAGGAGTGGGGAATGTTTGTAAGGACATCTGCCATCTGGTCATTTCAGGAAAGCTGGTGGTGGAGAGGAGGATCAAGATGGCGTGGATTGTGAAACAGCCATTGAAATCAAGCACGCTATGTTCAGCTGCATGTTGTGCCAAAGAGTGGTCTATTTTGCTCTTGGCCACAGTTTGGTGGTGGTCGTTCATCTTCGTGAACAGCTGATTGGTAGACACACCAACTTAAAAAGCTCAACAATGATTGCAGCAGAGCTGGTAAATGACATAGCTGCTTTCACGGGGTGGCCTGGCTTCTGGTGGTGTAGGATAAGTCTGCGACAGAACTGTAACAGGGAGTGGTGGGTGCAGCCCTGGATCTACAAGATTCTGAAACGTGGCAGAAACTTAATAGAGGTGCTCCCCTCCCCACCCGTCCCACTCAAGCGTTTGAGATAGGATGTCAATTTTTTTTTTTTAAATCGATTTTCAAAAAATATGTTCACTTACTTAAGAGTTTGAGATATAAAATATATAAGTCCGAGGTAATGTAAGACATGTTATTTGGTCTTAAGTGTGCCACAGTGCAGTGCCAATCCTCTTCACACTGCACTCTTCTGTCGCACGTTGCTGTACTTCACTCTGTGGAGTTCAAACGTGAATGTTTTGTAATGGAAGCCATCAAACACAGGACAGTGGAAATTAGAATGTCCTGTGGTGCCTCTCCTGCTTGCAGTCGGCGGGTTTGACATCCCAACATCTCTTTAAAAAAATAAAAAATAAAAAAAACAACTCACAATTGGTACTGAATGGGATATTTGTGACCGGTGAATAAGAACTCTTCAAAAATTTGCACTCTTTAGTGTGTGTTGGCTAATAAATTCCTCTTTTCTGTGTCATAAAATGAAATATAGGAAGCATAAAACCAGCAAAGACAAGGAAAAATCAAGGCAGTACACATTTCTTCAATCCTTGGGTCACGGCATTTTTTTCTCTATAGTCTTTACACGGCGTGCTTTCCTTTCTGCGGCATCATCGAAGTTCGTCAAACGTTTTGCTCCATGAAAAATCAAAATTTCGTTGTGGTCAAGATAATTTCAGGATTGAAGAATGTGTTGTAAGGATACCTACCATCTGTGCATTTCAGAAACTTTGGTAGTGGAGGGGAGGATCAAGATGGCCAAGGTTGTGAAGCAGCCATTGAAATCAAGCACGCTATGTTCCGCTGCATGTTGTGCCAAAGAGTGGTCTATTTTGCTCTTGGCCGCAGTTTGGTGGTAGTCATTCATCCTGGTGGACAGCTGGTTAGTAGTCATATCAATATAAAAAGCTGAGCAATGGTTGCAGCAGAGCTGATAAATGACAAGGCTGCCTTCACAGGTGGCCCAGCCTCTGATGGTATAAGTCGGGGTTTGACAGGACTCTAATAGGAAGTTTTGGGTTGGTGGATTGTGCAGGTCTTGCACCTAGGTTTTCTGTAGGGATACCTGTATGGCCCCTGTGGCCTTTCTGAACCACATAGATGAGAGTTATCATTGCAACAAATTCTCTGTTCCCAAAATCATCCTAGCCTTAACCTAGGGTAACCTATTGTCACCACAACCTTCACCCGACAGTTTGTGTCTCCTCTGTCCTACTTCTTCCTCCCTAATCACATCCCCCACCCTCACTGCATGCAACCCTCTGCCAGTGCATCTCCCTGTTGTTCCTCTTCACCACTCCTGCCCTTCTCCACTCTGTGTTTATGACCCTCTCCCTCACCTTCCTGCTACCTGCCCCACAGCCTCCTGATGCTGCGACTGGTGGCTGTCTTGTCATGCTTCCATCTAGTTCCCACTTGCTACGCCAAACAGCGTTTTTCTCTCCTCCCAACCATGCCCTTCTATACCTTCCCTTTCCATGCCCCATCCAGATTGTTGCATTCGTTCCACATGACAATTTCATTCCAGTGCGAGCATCTGGAGGTTGCAGTCAGGTTTGTGCGAGGCGTACTTACTTGTGTGAATGAATGTGTATGTTTCCTTTTCTGGAGAAGTGTTTGGTCGAACGTTTAATGTATAACAGTCTTTCCATTGTGCCTGTCTGCAACTCTCTTATCTTCTTTATAGTGAGAAGCGACCTGATCTTTTCCTGATGTTATTAATATGAGAACGAGTTTGTTTTAACCTGCTCTAGTACTTTACGGAGTTTATATATCGAGCTGCGGTATGTCTGCTGAGTGTTCCCGTCAGGCTAACCTCACTGAGGTGATGGACGCACACAATTCACCTAGATGCATGAACAGACTAACATTTTGCAAAACATCTAACAATCTGCAAGAATCAAATTTAGGAACAATGTCACACTCTCTATATGCACATTCTGGAGTGCTGTGCTAACTCTAATACATACAGTATCTTTGTTGGAAGTCAGAATTTTACTATGGTGCTGCACAGCCTAGTAATGTAGTGGTGGCTTAGCAGGGATTATCTACCACGGTCTGGTATTTCTTATACATACTGTATCTTCCATTGGAAATCAAAATACTGCAGTGCTAATAGAATTTTCTGTGAGGTCATTATTACCACCAATGTGATCATCTAATTCACACACTATAGTATCTCTCTCTCTCTTTCTCTCTCTCTCTCTCTCTCTCTCTCTCTCTCTCTCTCTCTCTCTCTCTCTCTCACACACACACACACACACACACACACACACACACACACCACACTAGTAATGTAATTGTGGCTTAGTGATGATAAATGACTTGAATACGTGCTGCACTGTGATCAGCTGAGAGCTTCATGACGTCAACATAACATCGGGGGTAGTTGAAGTAGAAGTCATGTAATTCAAGAAAATTTTGGAAAAATACACAAAATTCTGGAAAATACAAAATCTTGCAGAAAATATAGAAAAGTTCATAAAATTGGTAATTATATGGAAAAATATGCCTTATTTTGAAAAATATGTAAAATTTTGGAAAATATGGAAAAATGAGAGTACTTAACCCTCTGTCTGCATGTGGTCTCTGCTGGTGCCTTGGCTGATGAAAATCGTACAATATTAAATTGTTATTAACAAATAGATTTCAAATGACATGGTGTAACACAATTTTTATCAACAAATAATCACATCCTGGGAGAGCCCTATGCTGGCCAGCTCCAGAATGGTTCAGGAGAGGGGGCAGGGTTCCCCTGGGTGGTCTTGGTCATTTTCTGATGACTCAGCAAGGGGAGGGGAGTAGGGGGTGAATTTGAATATAAGTTGGCCAAGTGTGTAACCCAACGCCAAATGTGTACCTTGACACCAGAAGTGATAAAGTCGTTATCTGTGTTTGAAATGATACTGAATAACAACTTGTGCACATTGTTTGTTTCACAGGCACATAGGAAAAACGTGTTCTTGTTAGTTGCATCATGTTTTACTCAGATATGTAGTAAAAACTGCAGACTGTCATTGTTGTTGTCGTCTTCAGTCCAGAGACTGGTTTGATGCAGCTCTCTATGCTACTCTATCCTGTGCAAGCTTCTTCACCTCCCAGTACCTACTGCAGCCTACATCCTTCTGAATCTGCTTAGTAAATTCATCTCTTGGTCTCCCTCTACCATTTTTACCCTCCACGCTGCCCTCCAGTACTAAATTGGTGATCCCTTGATGCCTCAGAACATGTCCTACTTACTGACCCCTTCTTCTAGTCAAGTTGTGCCACTAATTCCTCTTCTCCCCAATTATGTTCAATACCTCCTCATTAGTTATGTGATCTACCCATCTAATCTTCAGCATTCTTCTGTAGCACCACATTTCGAAAGCTTCTATTCTCTTCCTGTCCAAACTATTTATCGTCCATGTTTCACTTCCATACATGGCTCCACTCCATACAAATACTTTCTGAAATGACTTCCTGACACTTAAATCAATACTCTATGTTAACAAATTTCTCTTTTTCAGAAACGATTTCCTTGCTATTGCCAGTCTACATTTTATATCCTCTCTACTTCAACCATCATCAGTTATTTTGCTCCCCAAATAGCAAAACGCCTTTACTACTTTAAGTGTCTCATTTCCTAATCTAATTCCCTCAGTATCACTCGACTTAATTCGACTACATTCCATTATCCTCGTTTTGCTTTTGTTGATATTCATCTTATACCCTCCTTTCAAGACACTATCCATTCCAGTCAACTGCTCTTCCAAGTCCTTTGCTGTCTCTGACAGAATTACAATGTCATCAGCGAACCTCAAAGTTTGTATTTCTTCTCCATGAATTTTAATTCCTACTCCGAACTTTTCTTTTGTTTCCTTTACTGCTTGCTCAATATACAGATTGAATAGCATCAGGGAAAGACTACAACCCTGTCTCACTTCCTTCCCAACCACTGCTTTCCTTTCATGTCCCTCGATTTTTATAACTGCTATCTGGTTTCTGTACAAATTGTAAATAGCCTTTTGTTCCCTGTATTTTACCCCTGCCACCTCGAGAATTTGAAAGAGAGTATTCCAGTCAACATTGTCAAAAGCTTTCTCCAAGTCTAGAAATGCTAGAAACGTAGGTTTGCCTTTCCTTAATCTTTCTTCTAAGATAAGTCGTAGGGTCAATATTGATTCACGTGTTCCAACATTTCTATGGAATCCAAACTGATCTTCCCCGAGGTCGGCTTCTACCAGTTTTTCCATTCATCTGTAAAGAATTCGTGTTAGTATTTTGCAGCTGTGACTTATTAAACTGATAGTTCAGTAATTTTCACATCTGTCAACACCTGAAGAGATTCCATTGATATTTTTTGTGAATCTGCTTAATGGATTCCATGATGTTTTGGAAAGAAACTAAACTTTACTATAAAAAGAAAATCCTGACAATTAATCAGCAAGTATTGTGAAAACTGCTGTCCAAATATTTGCCATCAGTTTGCATAGGATGCTCCAAAAATGATCTTTACAACTTAGGTCATGTATATTTCCGAAATGAGGATAGGTAGGAAGGTGTGGTTTGTGGCATAATTTTCACACACACCTATAGTTTTCTTAGTTTGTTTTTGCAGCTTAGTTATGCACGAAAATGGCCACTCCCAGGAGATGACACATTGTGTGGTATGTCTGATAGAGACCAAGCCTGACACCCAGATCCAGCAGAACTTCTGGATACATGGCAGAAGCAAACCACCATCATAATCCTTAATCAGACAGTGGTACACGAGGTTTAAGGAATCCAGAAGTGTCAGGAACATGACAAATTCTGAGCATCCACACATGAGTGCTGCATATGTGGAATGGATGCAGCAGGCATGTATCTGGCACCCAACCAAATCCATCCATCAAGCAACTCGACAATTGCAGCTATCAACCATGGTATTGTCGTCCATGAAGACGAATGCCTCGCCACTATGCTGCCGATATACACTACTGGCCATTAAAATTGCTACACCAAGAAGAAATGCAGATGATAAACGGGTATTCATTGGACAAATATATTATACTAGAACTGACATCTGGTTACATTTTCACGTAATTTGGGTGCATAGATCCTGGGAAATCAGTACCCAGAACAACCATCTCTGGCCGTAATAACGGCCTTGATACGCCTGGGCATCGAGTCAAACAGAGCTTGGATGGCGTGTACGGGTACAGCTGCCCATGCAGCTTCAACATGATACTACAGTTCATCACGAGTAGTGACTGGCATATAGTGATGAGCCAGTTGCTCGGCCATCATTGACCAGACGTTTTCAGTTGGTGCGGGATCTTAAGAATGTGCTGGCCAGGGCAGCAGTCGAACATTTTCTGTGTCCAGAAAGGCCCGTACAGGATCTGCAACATGTGGTCGTCCATTATCCTGCTGAAATGTAGGGTTTCGCAGGGATCGAATGAAGGATAGAGATACGAGTTGTAACACATCTGAAGTGTAACGTCCACTGTTCAAAGTGCCGTCAATGTGAACAAGAGGTGACCGAGACGTGCAACCAATGGCACCCCATGCCATCATGCCAGATGATACGCCAGTATGGTGATGACAAATACACGCTTCCAATGTGCGTTCACCGCGATGTCGCCAAACACGGATGCGACCATCATGATGCAGTAAACAGAACCTGCATTCGTCCGAAAAAATGACTTTTTGCCATTCGTGCACACAGGTTCGTCGTTGAATACACCATTGCAGGCGCTTCTCTCTGTAACCGCAGCCATGGTCTCCGAGCTGACATCCTTGCTGCTGCATACATCTTCGAACTGTTCGTGAAGATGGTTGTTGTCTTGCATAGGTCCCCATCTGTTGACTCCGGGATCGTGACGTGGCTGCACAATCCGTTACAGCGATGCAGATAAGATGCCTGTCATTTCGACTGCTAGTGATACGAGGCCATTGGGATCCACCACGGCATTCCGTATTACACTCCTGAACCCACCGATTCCATATTCTGTTAATAGTCATTGGATCTCGACCAACGCTAGCAGCAATGTCGCCATACGATAAACCGCAATCGCGATCACCCTCAATCCGACCTTTGTCAAAGTCGGAAACGTGATGGTACGCATTTCTCCTCCTTACATGAGGCATCACAACAACGTTTCACCAGGCGACGCAGGTCAACTGCTGTTTGTTTGTGTATGAGAAATCGGTTGGAAACTTTCTTCAAGCCAGTACGTTGTAGGTGTCGCCACCGGCGCCAATCTTGTGTGAATGCTCTGAAAAGCTAATCATTTGCATATCACGGCATCTTCTTCCTGTCGGTTAAATTTCGCGTCTGGAGCACGTCATCTTCGTGGTGTAGCAATTTTAATGGCCAGTAGCGTAACAAATTGAAATTTTCTTTAGACTTGTGTGGAGGTTTCTGTCTGTCGCCAATCCCGAGAAAATTAATTTGATGTACCTCATTCATTTGCGATCGCGCGCACCAGCGATGAAGTCAGAATGAAGAAACCACATCGGTCCTCATATTTCATAAACGGTTTGAGATATCGAAACGAGATTTTGGTAAATTACAGCACGGAAAGAGAAGAGTATTTTGCATACAGTTATTACGCAAAACTTCGTTTCTACAATATTATTCCACTAACTACAGACTTTTTCGATGAACGAATGTAATTTACAAGGGCCATCCATAGCTAGTGAAAGAAGAAACGCTGAGGGTTTCGGAATAAAGTAAGTGCAGATATTAAACTTTATTTTTTGTACCGAGGACGCGCTTTTTCATAAGTTACTGACCTCACTTTCCCTCAGTTCCTCACTTAATGAAACAAATAAACCACTGTTTCTGAATTCTCTCGAAACTGTATCTGCACAACATGTTAGTGAGGTGACATTGTGCAAACTCGGCTCTGTTTTGGCAAAAGAAGCAACTGTTAACACGGCAACAAGAGTTAACAAGCCAGGGGAAAACAAAGTGCTGCTTTTGTTGCATTTTCAGCGGAGTTCTTTTCAGATACTAAAACGGTAGATCTGTTTGAATGGTCACCATGCAAGTACGGATGTCGAGAGGTTTCGCTTAATATTTACCGAAAATGTGAGTGTATGCTTCAGTTTAGAAAGGCAATTATCTTCCAGTGCTCGGCGTTTCCCCCTGCAGTGCGTGCCCACAACCCCCCTGCTACCACTCTGCTCGCATGTGCCCTGCCAGCTCCGCATCTAATGGCCATAGGCCACGTTGTACTGTGCGCACTTTACCGATCTAGATAGTTAAGTCAACGAATTACTTCTGCTTCCGTAGATGTATATACACTAAAGTTCACCTTGGCAGCACTCAGAAATCATTTAATAACGTTCGATATCATTTCATGTCCCTCAATTTTGAACTAGTGTCTTCAGCACAACCTACAGGTGGTGTGGAGTGGGGGAGGTCATTTTTTCACATATCTAAATTACCAATTTCACAGCTAACTTTCGTAGAATAAAACAGAACGAAAGTGAACAGGGGCTGGCCACATGGATAGTATTGTGTAACTGGCTGCAGAAAACATTCTAGACAGGCAAAGACAAATAGTGTCATGCTGACCATTGTTGCTCTTAGTAAAAAAAACCTACACAGTGAGTCTATAGATAGAACTAGCGCAGTAAAATGGGTAAGGCAAGAAGGAACCCGGAAGAGCCTTCACTAAGAAAAAAATAACAGAGAAACTGATTTCCCGAAATTTTGGAAATTTGTAGTAAGTTCTATGGGACCAAACTGCTGAGGTCATCGGTCCCTAGGCTTACACAGTACTTAACCGAACTTAAACTAACTTACGCTAAGTACAACACACAAACCCATAAAATTTTTGAGAACATAGTGATCTTAAAATTTTAATTTTAACACACACCCAAGGCGCCTTGACCGCACTGCTACCCCGCGCGGCTGATTTCCCGAATTTAGGCAGGAAGAATTGAAAGAATAAGCATGTGCAGCATAACGGTGCACGATTTGTGTTTTTCATTTATAATTACGTTCCTCTGCCAAGGAACGATGGAAGAATCAGTTAGCATTCCCCTCACTTACATGAAAGCATAGCTATAGTCTACACACCTGTGTTCACAACAATAGTCTTACGTATGGTTAAATGAAAGACTGATAATGCTAAGAGTACTACACAATTTTATATTCTGTAAATTGTGATGTCAAAGTTTTCCGGGTTGCGATTTCTCCACAAATGTGCGATTTTCGGAGCGATCGATCGTCCATGAGAGAGATCGCTGCGATCCTTCGCTCCCGCGCAGTCAACAGTTTATACCATACAAAAGCATAGACTATAGAATGTAGGTCCTATGCCATGTTTCCCATTATTATTTAGCGACTTACAGTATGAGTAATATGACTACTACAACAGTTGGATTACGCCTCGCAGTCACCTTGAAACAACATAACGTCAAAGCAGGCAGTAATGGAAATCGGCATGGCTCAAGAGAGTGGCTTTGTTTTCTGTCTTCAGCCTTCCACCATTTGGACCATAGGTCACTAATGTTTTCTCATAGCTGACAGGATAACTGACAAAATGACGAGCGCGGACCGCACCATTATTTTGTACTACATCTAGGTACAATAATTTAAAATGATAATGTTAAGTTTAAGGTACACAAGAGCCAGGAGGTCTCCTATTATTCAAAAAATAATATTTAAGATCTCCTTTTTCTTCTGAAAATAATATTTAAACAAATTGTATCACAATGTCCTGTTTTCCATACGTTTCATCATGCTTATTTAGAACCGTCGGCGGGTAGGATCAACTGATGTCACAGGCCGGGTCCGGCCTGTGGGTCGTAGTTTGGTGACACTTGATTTATACCAAATCACAAAAAATAAAGCTTGCGCTTGAATGCCTTGTTAGATCCTTTCTTGCTTTTTTCTAATAAAGAAGATGGTATTTTCTCGCCGTAAATTGAAAATTCTGTTCATTATACTCGCTTTTCTTGACCAACACTTTAGAAACCAACAGGGGCCTTGGAGCTGTACGAGCCACAGAGGGTAGCCACCAGTTCTCTGGGGTAAAAGCTTTCTTTTTCTCCTGTGCAGTTTGATTCTTGTGCTGTGACTCATGCCCAAATTCTGTTAAAAGAGGATGCCAATTTTAGTCTTGGCCCTGGCCCTAATTTTTGAGGACACCTATGTGGTGAACATAAACATTGCGTGGAACCACATACGCCATTGAACTCAATACAAGTTTTACTTTCTTAAGTGCTGCGAGCGATTTCTTAATGTATGCATACCTATTTGGATTCAAGCACCGCTCGGCTTTGAGATGAAAAGTATGTTCGAAGAACAGAATACATCATACGTTCCGTGTGCGATTATTGATGTTCGGAAATCATATCCAAGACAAAAACGGGCTTGAGTTTAATCTGCAACGAAAACTTCTGCAGCCACACAATAACTGCTCTGTCAAACGTAAATATATTTGAATGCTTCTGTTTCCAATTCTTCGCTATTTATGCATGATTTTCAATATAATTTGACTCGCGATTGTTTTGCCTTAAATATTTTGGGAGTGGCGACCTATAGTCACAACACTACTGCTACTGGAACTGGATGTAACTCTTGTGAAGTTCTTTGCAGCAGTACTCGTAGTTTCTATAGTCATTGCCAGATAGCGTTTATTCTCCCCGAATAAAAACACGTAAAAACTTGAATAACGCGAAGGTTGTAGTTTGTTTAAAAGCCGACAAGGTATTAGAAGATAGAGCTGAAGGTAAGAAAAACACCGGACCCTGGGCCATGTAAGTTATGTGAGTAATGTCCAAACAAATGAAGTTGTTCAGTATATGTGTATTTTTGCGGTGTTATTGTACTATATTAATTTTTATGTGTTTTAAGATCGAGGCCCACGTTGAGATTAAGCAAACATGGCGGATAGTGCCAGTGAGAGTGACTCAAGTTCCATCGATGGAGGTCCAATAATGATGCCACCGTCCCCCGTAACCCGGGAACAGTTACAAAAAAGAATAGAGTCGTTGCAGCAGCAGAACAGAGTGCTTAAAGTAGAATTGGAGACCTATAAATTAAGAGTGAAGGCGTTGCAAGAAGAGAACAGAGGACTGCGGCAAGCATCTGTGATAATCGTAAGTTTGGCGTTTTTGAATTAGTGTTTGATAGTCTGCGCTAGTACTATGAACGCAGCACATTACTGAAAATACATATTATTGGCGTAAAATGGTTATAAGTGATAATATTACGTCGTAACACCCCTGGCGTGCATCCATGTTCACAGCAAGCTAAAGCTGAACAAGAGGAAGAATTCATTAGTAACACGCTTTTGAAAAAGATTCAGGCCCTGAAGAAGGAGAAAGAGACTTTGGCGCATCATTATGAACAAGAAGAAGAGTGTCTTACGAATGACCTGTCAAGAAAGCTCAACCAGGTGAGGTTATAAACGTGTTTCGTGCTGAATGTATGGATTTTGTAGTTGCCTGTATCTAGCAGTTATGAAAAGAGCAACTATAATTTTGTGAGAATATTTCTGTACGTCAACCTACTTCATAAGTACGTACGCAACGAACTGTTTTAAGTTCGTCTTCTGTCAAGATATTGCACAGGATATTGCAGGGTTTGGTTATAATCAGTGCAGACCAAATGTTTTGTAGTGAGTTTTCATTTCATAAAACGCAATGGATTTCCAGGTAAGCATTTTATCATAAATTTTTAACTTTTATTGGGGTAGGCCTAATTAACTGTTAGCAGACACAGCTTATACTCCACGTCCTGGCTTTGTTTACTTGTGCAAATGTGCTTCATGACGGGGACACTAAAAATATTTTTCTTTCAAAATTTCCCCTTCTTTTGGTAAAGTGTTTTATTGCAGATATGAGAAATCCCATGTTGTGTACATAAACGTTAGTTGTTTACTAAAACACAGAACATCTGTTTCTAAGTACAACTAGTAATTACAGTAGCACTATGGTAATTCCCTTTCACATCCATGTTATGTTGTAGGGTATGCACAGTTCTGCATAAGCTGCTGGTTCAGCAACTTCTTGAAATTTTCACATTTCGAAGATTGTCATTCTCACTTCAGGTTTCTTGCTCTCTTGATATGTAGAACTGTTGCCTAGAAGTGTCATTTTCTCCTCACCAGCCGAATATATTTTAATGACTGACACAGTCAATATGAATTTACGTGTTTTGAAACACATACACAGCCCAAAAGAGTCATAATATTACTAAGTACAAACACGCGTTCACGTAGTTTTTGATATATATTTTTTCCTGAAACTTCCTTTTGCTCATCTCTAAATTGTAAAACCATTTTAATTGATTTGATTGATCTTGCTCTGCAGTACTATTCTGTTTTAAATTTTATTTGCTGCAGTGGCGGTGTGGTGCGTTGATGTCTGCAATGACTTTTGAATGCTGTTCATATTAACGCAAACATTTTGTTATAAAATGTTGCTTTATGATGATGATTAATTTACTGAGCTGAGAAGGGTACATACAAGAACCTGCCAATCGCAGAACAAGGATAGCATTAATTATTCACTTAATGGCCAGTTGTTGCCTACGTCAGCGCACTATGCCGCTGCTGCATCTCGTGCTGCCATAAGTAAAATTCTACCCCCTTCTGTATGGCAATAAAAGCTAGTGTCTCAGAAATGTTTTGATATCAGCTTTTTTATCTGTTTTGGTATCTTATATTTCCTCAGGATATGGATAATGTGTAATTTTTCAATTTATATCTTCATGAAATACACAAAACAATCGAAAGCTGTTTTAGAGACGTGTTTTATATGATTTCATTTTGACATGCGACTAATTAGCTGATAAGTAGTTTATATTATTTCATTTGCCATGGTTGTACTATGAACTGCACAAAACTGAGTAATTGTGCTACCTGGAAGTGTAATAACCACTTGAAATTGTTCTCATTATAAACCACCAAATCATATAACCTCTTTTCAAGGCACCACTCCGTTCCTGTGGTCTTCTAAGCCCTTTGCTGTGTCTGGCACAACTGAGTAATTTCCAGGAATTATTGCCTGCCGAATGTGCAGGCCCCTAGTAATGTGTATCGATTGTGCAACTCATTCATCCACATGACTCTTTGTGCATGAATTGTGGTGAATGATTAGTACATTGGCAGGGGAGCACAGCTTATGAGTTTGTTTGTGTATAGCAATAAGTGAATGTGTTGGAGTTTAAAGTGCCGTTAGTCTCATAATGAAATCTAATTCCTTGGTTATGTAGTGTGGGAAGTTGTTCGAAATTTTGTTGGGACCCGAATGAGGATAGCAAGAAGTGTATAGAATGTCATGAAGTCAGCTATGTGTAACTTTGGAAGAAAGATGCAGAAGCTTATTTGTGCACAGTATTACAAGAGAACATCAATAAGAAAGAACACATTGTTTAACAATTCAAAGTTATCCATTGAGAAGAAAATCATTTTAATTTCTTGTATTGTATGCTACAAGCAACAGCTTCTGAAGCACGATTGTCCATGAACACCGTGTGAGACTGCTGTGGCCTCTGCCAAGAAGTCTGTTGGTCATAGTATGAATGAGATTGTTCCAATCGGAGGACAAAACAGAGAGGACGGTCATTGTAAAAATGAAGTTTGAACATATTTTGGTATTTGGTGCCATTGAGAGATAGTCCTGCAAGTGCTTGGGGAAGAAAGCTCTAGTCTGTCTGATCAAGCACTTAATACACATCATAAAGTCTTGCATCAAACTGGCTCCCAGAACTCTTGAAGATAGCCATTGACTGTGAATATTGTATCTCAGACATAGTCCCTTTGACAGTTCAGTGATGTCACTAAAGCCGCCCAGAGATGTAAACAACCATGCATGAGCAGTGCCTATTAGATAGAGGGGGTTCGACAGCAGATCAGCTCTTCTCATTCCACCAGGATGGAGGTATACAGCTCATGTTGTCTTGTCATTCAACCATGCTTAAATGGTCAATACCATGGTTCGATTGCGCCTGCATTGTTACTTCGTCAGGAAGGGCTGTCAACAAGGGAAGTGCCCAGGTGTGTCTGAGCAAACCAAAGTGATGTTCAGACATGGAGGAGATACAGAGAGACAGGAACTGTCGATGGCATTTCTCACTCACTTAGCCCAGTGGCTACTACTGCAGTGGATGACCACTACCTACGGATTATGGCTTGAAGGAATCCTGACAGAAACGACACAAAGTGGAATAATGCTTTTCATGCAGCCACAGGACGTCGTGTTAGGACTCAAAATGTGCGCAATAGGCTACATGATTGCGACTTCACTCCTGATGTCCATGGCGAGGTCCATCTTTGCAACCATGAAACCATGCAGCATGGTACAGATGGGCCCAACAACATTCTGAATGAATCGCTGTGGATTGGCATCACATTCTCTTCACTGATGAGTGTCACATAGGCCTTCAACTGGACAATCGTCGGAGTCATGTTTGGATGCAGCCCAGTCAGCTGAACGTTTTATGTACACTGTCCAGTGAGTGCAGCAAGGTTGAGTTTCCTTCCTGTTTTGGGGTGGCATTATGTGGGTCCGCCGTACGCCACTGGTGGTCTGCCGTACGCCACTGGTGGTCTTGGACGGTGCCATAATAGCTGTACGGTATGTGAATGCCATCCTCCGACCAATAGTGCAACCATATTGGCGAGGCATTAGTTTTCATGGATGGCAATTTGCACCCCTGTTGTGCACATCTTGTGAATGGTTTCTTTCCTTCAGGATAATGACATCGCTCGACTAGAGTGGCCAGCATGTTCTCCAGACATGAACCCTATTGAACATGCCTGGGATAGATTGAAAAGGGCTGTTTATGGATGATGTGACCCACCAACCACTCTGAGAGTTTTATGCCGAATCGCCATTGAAGGGAGTGGGACAATGTGGACAAACAGTACCTTGATGAACGTGTGGATAGTATGCCAGGATGAATAGAGGCATGCATCAGTACAAGAGGTTGTGCTTCTAGGTATTAGAGGTACCTGTGTGTACAGCAATCTGGACCACCGTCTCTGAAGTCTCGCTGTATGGTGGTACAACATGCAATGTGTGGTTTTCATGTGCAATAAAAAGGGCAGAAATGATGTTTATGTTGATCTCTATTCCAATTTACTGTACAGGTTCTAGAACTCTCGGAAGCGATCTGATGCAAAACTTTTCTTGGTGTTTGTATATTAGTAGGCACAAAGGTGGTAACAGGTGGCTTGATGTCGTGAACACCTTAAAGTAGTGATTTCAACTTGCAATTGTGTATCATTCTGTTAAATTTATGTTGTTGGATGATCGAAACCTGTAAAATTGTATGTAAGAGGAGATGGACATCCAGGAGATAGGGATGGACTCTACCTCTTGCAATATTTACATTTCCACAATTTGAGGTTTCATTGAGAAATTGACCCTCCTGTTACTCAGTATTTCTGACTGACATAGCAAACAGTGTACCTGGGTTATGGGGAAAAAGGATTGCTGCTGTAAGGTTATACAACATGGGGAATAGTGCATGAAGATGATGCGGCTGACAGGTAAAGTAAGTAAAGTTACTACTTTAGTTTGTAATTAATTGTAACGTAGTAATTCATCTTTTGTGATTGCTTGATTGAACACTATAAACAGTATCCATAATTCGTGCCACCAAAATCGCTTTTTTGATGTATATCACTAGTTGCCTGTGCCTTTGATAGGTAATAATTCTTTGAAATTATCCAATTATAATATCATTGGCAACCCTCATAGTTTTTTATTCTGCCTGAACTTTACTTCTCTGTCCAAACTTTTTTTTTTTTTTTTTCTTTCTTTCTTTCCTTCCTTCCTTTACTGCTTGCTCAGTGTACAGATTGAATAACATCTGGGAGAGGCTACAATCTTGTATTACACTCTTTTGAAGTACTGCCTCTGTTTTGTGTTCTTTGACGCTTATAGCTGCAGTCTGGTTTCTGTACAACTGGTAAAGAACCTTTCGCTCTCTGCATTCTTTCCGTACTGTATTCGGAATGTCAGAGCGTATTCCATTCAACAGCAAAGATATAAGAGGGTCAGAACATTCAAAAATGGAGGGAATTAATTATTGGACTAACTGTGAATGCATCTTGTTGTTGTTGATATTATTGAGTTGATTGCGAGGGAATAGTTTGTAAACTTTGGTTTAGTGATTTGCAATTTGGAGAAAAGACTTGTAAATTGATAACTAAAATTAAGAGCTAAATTGATTTATGTGGTGTTATAGGAAATACCGATAAGTAAATTACTGATTGTTTGCTGAGCTCTGAAGAGGTCACATTGTGCATGTATTATTTATTTATTTATTTTTTCAAATGGTTGAATAGGGAAAACAAAGGATGGTAGTAGAAGACATGAAATTACAAGTGGAATTTATTTCTATTCTTTTTCAGTTACGGCAAGAGAAATGTCGACTGGAACAGACTCTGGAACAAGAGCAGGAATGTTTGGTTAATAAGCTTATGAGAAAAATTGAAAAATTGGAAGCAGAAACTCTTGCAAAACAAAGCAATTTGGAACAGCTAAGACGAGAAAAGGTTGAATTAGAGAATACCTTGGAGCAAGAACAAGAGGCACTGGTTAATAAACTGTGGAAGCGAATGGACAAGCTTGAAGCTGAAAAGAGGTTAGCGAACATGCTAATTTGTGCTAATAAGTATTGTTGACTATTCCTTATTTTTCTGCCATCCAGAGATGTTGATACATTGAATAAAATATAATATAAAATAGTTACTGAAGTACTATTTGGCCGTTATAAGTTGACAGATCACTTGGTGGCTGTCGGAGAACAGAAATAGATGTGTGTTGTCCCCCCGCATTAGGACTACTTGAGGGGGTTAGGACCATTGAGGGGAAGTCCGTCTCTTTGTCACATCGCTAATTCCATTACCCATGTGTTGTGCTTATATAAAAGCAAATGTGGTACTCACCACAGAAATGCACTTTGTCCACAAAAATGTATGCCACACCATAGGGAAGTCATTCTCAGTGCAAGCAGGTGCAGTCTGAAGTAAAGTAATGATTCGAAATAGCCTGACTTTGATACCTTTCTGTCCCAGTTGTCGTTGAAAGATGGGATTTTGTCTTATGGGGGAAAGGCTGTGGTTAGATCAGATTGCACGCACATACTAGTTACTGTTACCCAAACTTCTGATGTTTTTCTGTTGTTTTTGGGTAAGGTCAGCACAATAAAGTTATTGCGGGGGAAAAGGGTGACACCAATAACTCTCCATTAAGTGAAAATGCTGGTGCCAAACAGATTTTAAAATATGTTCTACAGTTATACTCCCTATGGTGCAGTGATCTCTTTTCTGATAGGCAATTAACACCCGTCGATTACCCCACCCCCAATTTTTTAAATTTTTTTTTTTTTTTTTTTTTTTTTTTTTTAAATTTGTGAGAATAAATGATTCAAGGTGATCCATAGGTTCTGTTATTTCACTTATTTAGAAGTGACTTTATTGTTGAAATGTGTAATGTCATTCAGTATGCTCATTTTTGTTTCTGCCTTTGGTTAATGACGAGTATAATCAATAATTTATTTTAACCAGAACATAAATATAGCTCAGATAGTCATTAGAAAAGTGCTTGAAATGCAAATCTGTGAACCAATCTAATCGAGGAAGGACTGTAACTAGTTGACATACAGTGGAATGTACAGGTTGGAATATGAGCAATTAGGAAAAGCACAGATTGATACTCTCTGTAAAAATGAGATGTTGGGTTGCAGAATGGTTCATCATAAAGACTAAGGATCCAGAAGGCCTGGGTTCTGAAGCAGCCATTGAAATAAAGCATTTTATGTTCAGCTGGATGTTGTGTAACAGTGTGGCCCACTTCTCTCTTTGCCACAGTTTGTCGTTGGCCATTCAGCCTGGTGGACATGTGGTCGGTAGTCATACCAATATGAAAAGCAGAGAAATGATTGTACCAAAACTGACACCAAAACTGACACACAACATGGCTGCTTTCGTAGGTAACCCAGCTCGGATAGGATAGGCCTGTGGATTGGAACAGGGATATGATCCCTATGGCAAAAGGTTAAGATTCGGAGTGCCATGGTGATGGACTAAGATGTTTTGGATATTGGATGGGCAATGAGACACCAGTTTAGGATGGTTGGGAAGGTTCTTAGGTAGGATGTACCTTGTATCAGGACGTAATAGTTAAAGCCCTGACGAAGGATGTGTTTAAGGTGCTCCTGTCTGGGGTGTTATTAGGTGTTTGGGGGGGGGGGGGGCACTCCTTTGTAGATGGTTCGTGAGGGCGGTGGGAGGAAATATATATTGGGGGGGGGGGGGGGTGTGGAGCTATGGCACAGGAAATCTGTTTGTGGACTAGTTCTGGCGGGATAGTGTCTGTATATGAAGGCATTTGTGAGAGCTTAAGTATGCTGGGCAAGGGAGCTGCAGGCACCGCAGGTATGCCATTCCTGAGTGGCTATGTGGTGTGCATGGGATTTTTTGATGTGGAAGAGGTGGCAGCTGTCTAAATGTAGATGCTGATGGTTGTTGCCGGGTTTAACAGGGCCAGGGTGTGGATGGAGCCCTTGCAGAGAAGGTAGTCAATGTCTAGGAAGGTGGCACACTGGGCTGAAGTAGGTGGGAGAGAAGGTGTTAAGGTTATGAAAGAATGGGGATAGGGTATCCCGGCTCTTGAGTCCAGATTATGAAGATGTCAATAATAAATGTGAACCAGGTCAGGGTTTAGGTGGCTTAGGAAGGTTTCTCCTAGTCGGCCTGTAAACAGGTTGGCATTGAGCGTTACCATATGGGTGAAAGTGGCGGATTTGTTTGTATACCTTTCCTTCGAAGGTAGGATTGTTGGTCCCGCTGGTTTCATTTAAGGGGACCACACCCTGCCCATCTACCCCATGTTAATTTAGACAAGTATTTGGTCCATTTCTGAAAAAAAAAACTATTGGACGCAGGACCTTAATATTTTTACTGTATGTTACATGATGCTAATAGTCAACTCTACTAAAATCTACTTCATCCATTTAATAGTTTTTAAGAAATACTTTTTTAAATTTATTAACAAAAAATCATAAGTGTTTTTGTGCAGAAAATATATTTTTGTGAACTTCCTAATGGGGAAATATTAATGAATGTAGTACCAGAGGTAGCTTTTTATGTTATGCGGAATCACTGAAAATATCATTCATTTATCTATGATAGTTTCTTATATAATGGGGAAAATGTACTGAAAATTTTAGTTTGCGAGAAATTGACTTTAAAGAAAAAACTTTTGAAATTTGTTACTTAGAGTTAGTTAAAACTGTCCTGCTTTGGCCTCTAGCAGGTCTTCCAGCTTCTTGTTCACCTTCCTGGATGATTGTCTTGCTTTCTTGGCCATATTTGATGCAGACCTGTCTGCATCGGCTGTCCTCATTTTATCACAGTGTTGTAACCCAGTGATCATATTTTCCCAGGATTAATTCCTAGCTTTTTCAATACCCCACACTTTACAATATTACCACAATTGAATGTAATAATAGCATCATGAACTCTTAGCTTCATTGTATGCATGCTTACAAATACAGTTTTAGGAAGACGATTCCAAATTATGCTGTTGAAAGAGTCATTTGGGTTCTGTGTCTGTCCATGCAGACATTTCCTTAGAAGGTCAAGATGAGCCAAGTCCCTGAAATTAGGTTTAATTGTTGTAATAACAGCAGCTGGAAGAGAATGCTGGTGAGAATAAGATTCTCCAGTTGCCTGAGCTCTCTTGTTTTTGCCCCACGAATTATCTCCTGATGGGCACAATCCATGACATTGCTTATCATCAGTTGAGGACTTATGGAGGAATATGCCCCAAACATCTCTCTTTATTGCCTCCAGATTTTCTTTATTTCTCCTAATTGTCTGTCTATAGTATACCTGCAAGCTCTCTTTTTATTTTAGTTAACCGACCCTGACCAGTCAACAATTTTCCATTTTCTAATTTTTTTCCTCTCATATCAGCAGTTACTTTTCTCAGCCTTGTTCCCAAATGTTATTGAACATGGCCTACACATTCTATTTTGCTAATAATGGCATCTCCATATGGCTTATAGTTAACCACATTGTTGTATACCAAATATTTGGTGTACCATACGTGTCCGTTTCTACAGAGCGATGAAATATTTGTTGTGCTCCCTGAACTTCCGTACCATCATTTGTTCCTTGAAAATTATCCACACGGTTGTGTTTTTCATGTTCATTGACTTTACAACATTTGCAATATTTAGACATTATCTCCACATAGAACACTTTACCGGTGTCTACACTCTTGGCAGTCACTACTCCATTCAGAGAAGTATGTCCTCTTTTCTGCCAACTTCCATCAAGTGCAACTGCAGTATCTGAATTTCCATCATTTTCTTCACTGTTTCCCTAGCACCCAGTTCCATGCTTTTCTCACTGACCTCACATACAGCTTTCTCTAATATTGCAGTCAGGTTTTCAAATTTATGTGGTGGTTGATGTAAGTTCATCACTGAACAAAATGTTCTCCCTGCATCCATGCTCTTGCCAATGGATCGTAATGCACAAACTAATCTAGTATTGATTTCATAAGGGCCACTTGCATTTGGTTGTGAAGAACTCGTAAATAAAATCACAGCTGAGCATTTCGTGCAAATTAAACCCAAAGCAATTGCCAGGCCTTTTCTCCCACTGGCACTCTCACAAATTTTCACTCTCTGTTACTCACCACACTGTCTACATTGTACAAATTTAGAAATTACATCTGATAATATTCTCAAATTTTTAATTATGTTACTGCACCCCCCTTGTCACTTACAGTAAATCTGTTGTAACGCTCTTGAAATGGTGAGAGCTTCTTTGATGATGCGCTTGTTGAAGAATTACAATTAGAAACATCATTGCCAGGCGACATAACCTCGTGTACAGAAAACTTTCTAAACTTGTTTCCTCTAAATTGTCGTTTCTTGAAAGTGCCTTTACATTTTGTCATCTTCAATAAACACAACAAACACACGTAAACTAGCACTGCAAACATAAGTATAATAACTACTCGCAATCACACTTTAACAAAACTAACTGCGTGTTTGAAAGTGTGTTGTTTACAAACAGCAGAAACAAAAGGATACTGACCGTTGCATTCCAAGGATAGCCAACACACACTAGACCAAAACAAATCCCCAACGTTCAGTGTAGGGGATTATAAAGATCTGAAACATATGCAGAAAAGTGGGTGTGGCATTTAAACACGTGGTAGGAAAATGATCTTTAAATGCTCGGAAAAAAAAATCAGCAAAATCCTTTTCAGAGTAAAACCTTAATCTATCGAAATATGATGACCGAAAATCAGATTTTTTTCCCAACCTGAACCACAGTGTCATTCCCTTAAGTTCGCCTGGCCTGAGTGCCCATAAATAGCAGCTGCGTGTGCGTGCACCCCCCTTTTCTGATGAAGGGTTGGGCCATAGGTTGATGGGCAACAGTCCTTTTGTTGTGCCTGTCTGCACATCAACATGTCATCTTTATGATGATTAGCACTCTATCCTTTCCATATTAGTTGACATACAGTGCAAGGGTTATTGAGGAAGTGTCATTGTTCTCAATTGGAGAATAATTGTTAAATTGTGTGCTTCATTAATTTCCAGAAAATGAATGTGAATATTGAGGTTTTGAAACTGTTTCAAGAAATGTGTATTTGTAAGTGTTTGCTGTGCAGGATGTTGCAGATAAAACTGGACCAGCCAGTATCAGATCCTGCATCACCTCGAGAAATAAGCAACGGTGATCCAGCTGCAAATCTGAGCACCCATATACAAACTCTACGTAGTGAAGTGGCAAGACTGCGGAATCAGCTGGCCATAGCACAGCAGGAGAGTGAGTACACTATGCTTAATTTATTTATAATATTTATGTATGTGGCTACTTGGAGTTTTGATAAAGAAGTTAAGAGCTGTATGAGACATAAGCTGTGTAGTTGGAGCAGTGAGGTGCTGGAGAGCATCCTGATGGAGTTCAAAGTAAATACATGATAAAAATGGGGATACATGGGTATAGGGAGCAGATAGTGGAAGCCCCAACTATGCTGCTGCCCTAGAACATTCTCTTGACAAGTACTACCTTATGTCACTTGAGTATAAAAAAAAGTGTGTGCAGTGAATTTCACTTCTAGAGAAGACCTTCCTTTGCAGCCTTTCCCACGTATTAAAGGTTTCAGTCGTGGGTCAGTGCCTCCTGAACCCTCATGTTGTGATGTCTGGGATGTAGCCCATGTGGCGATTGACCTCCTTCTCCATACTCCTTCTTTGATAGATTTTTAAGCAATTTAAGTGAACTTCTTGAGTAATTGATACAAGATTAGCATGTTGAGTAGGAATTGTAATACTACTTTGCCTACCGTTTTCATTGTCGAGCTAATGGTGTAGTTAAAATTTTGTTTGGCTTGTGTATATTGTGATCTTATTGTGGAGTGATTGAAATGGATTCTTTTTACTCAGAGGAAAACAGACTGATAAATATTCATTTAACAATGTTCCGTTTTCACATACACAAAAAAACTGTGCTTGTCAGTGGGAGTTTCGTCGTGTTAAAAGGTTGTTGCACGAGGCATCTTGGAAAGCTGTAAGTTATGTGCACATTAGTAGTTGCTGCTCATTGACTGTCATCATCATCTGAAATTACATTCTCCAGTAATACAATTGTTCCCCTGGAGAATAACCTTTCAAAATAGATCATTTTGGAAGTTACAAAAATGATGTCCATGATGATGGAGATGTTCATGTCTTCATTGATAGAACATACCATTTCCGTGATTCACTGAATTTCTTCCTTCATGTCTTCCATAAGTCGTCAGTCTGATAGTTTTTTTAATCATTAGTTTGTCTCTGTCAGTTGTCCATTGATATTAATATTGGCAATGATTCCAAACACTTTAATTTTTTGTCTTTATAGTCTTAAATTTTTTACAGACACCGAAAAAATGCAGCGGTATGTAAATGAAGAAAAGAGCATCCGTGAGGAGAACCTAAGACTACAGCGGAAGCTGCAGTTGGAAGTGGAGAGGAGAGAAGCGTTATGTCGGCATCTTTCAGAATCGGAGAGCAGGTATAGCAAATCCTATTTCCAGTTTTTCTATAATTCATAGTTTTTGTAATGTTCGTGGTCTTTCCTTCTGTTTCTGGGAGATTAGACATTATTCCTGTGTGAGAAACAGTTGTTCAGAATGAACCTCCTGAATTTACAGTATTTGCTTTGGTATACAGCATCTACAGTTTTGAAATATTTCTGCTGTGGTTCTAGTTGGCGGTTCAGTTCTGTGTTTTCTGACTTCTTCCACAAGACAAGGAATACTTATTATTTGGACACTAACTTGGACATGAACTCTTGTTCTTTAGCAGTTAAATTGAGGACTAGGTAGTTACTGCACTGAGATGTTTAGCAGCACAGTGACATAAAAAAATATACATGTGACTCCAATTCATAGTGACATGGATATGTTTTTCACTCAGTACGAAGGTATCCATAAAACTTCAGCATACGTCTTGTAACGTTCTATAGACGCAGTATCAGAAGTAACACCAACCAAGTTTTCTTCTGCTTCCACATGAAAGGGTTCACAATAACTGAATGAAGTATAGAATGGTACAAAGTATCTTACTATAGAACATACCAATATACAGTCTCATACATGAGCATACTTACTTATAAGTAAGTAAACATAAGATAGACTGAAGGCACAGCGTGCCGGGCTTATGTTGGGTCACTCCATACGGTACAGCTCTTGCTGTACCATCTGTCCAGGTTGCAAGATGACTTCTCTAGCCTGACCGTGGAGGCACTTGTACTGTGCACTGTTTGATTTTGTGACTTTGCATTATAGGGTTGCAACACTCCTGTGGAGATGTTCATGTCTTCATTGGTAGGCAATGACAGCTGTAGCAGGTAAGGTGCTGGGACAGGAGAATACGATCTGAAATGGCATGGGCATGGACATGTGCGGCACCCACTCCTCTGCGAGAGGCCTTAAGGGAGCACAGATGATGGTGCTGTATGCATGTGCACATCTGGGTGGGCACTAAGTGATAGAGGCGAGGCAGCAGAGATGGCGTGGCAGTGTCAGGGTCTGCAGACAAGGAGGCAGCCCGCCACTAGCTACTCGGCACCCGATGGTGATGGCATCCAATGTGAAGAGCGCGCAGGAACCGGAGGAGACGTGGATCTCACTGCAGGGGCTGGCACAGATGGTCAAGGTGGCCACAGGGGCAGAGGGCCAAAAGGAATTAAAGGACAGACCTGCAAAACTGTCATGAATACACTCTCAGGGGCACTGTGAGGGGGGGGGGGGGTGTCGTGAGGAAGAGAGGCCCATGACGATGTTTGATTGGTATTGGTGGCGCACTGTGAGCAGGCTATCGCAATGCTCACACTAAGCCAGAATGGGTGTCGGCAGGCCAACTATTTTGTACGAGAAACACTCCAGTGGTCCAGGTGGAGAAAGTGTGTGATGTCCCACCCCAGTATGGATGGGATCACAACCCTGGGTGTTGACTCGTCAGTAGCCAACACTAACACACCATCAAGAATGGAGAGGCAGTGGCAGAGTGCATAATAATTACACAAAGAGTCTGACACTTGGTCTCGTGGTTTACCTGGCTTGGCTAGCTGTGGTCTACAAATTGAACAGTGTGACATAAGACAGGATCAGCTGTGATAGCCACCGAAATCCGAGAAATGCTAATGAGAAAACCACGGCTTTGGTGCCGTAATTGGAAATGCAGCTCTTCATCCTAATCAGATGTTGGATCAGTGTCAGTTGGCAGTCTAGTAAAAGCATCTGCATTAGTATGCTGCACTGTGGGTCTGAAATGAATCTAATAGTTACAGCATGGCAAAAACACAGGCAAGCATTGCAGACAATGGACTGTTTCGTCCAGTAAGGACTCTGAAGGAATGAAAAGAGAAACCGAAGGTTTATGTGCAGCCTTACTCCGCAATGCACTGCAAATCACATGGCAGAAGGTACTTCTCATTGTAACTGTTATTAGGGTATCTTCCTGTTCCATTCACGTATGGAATGTGGGAAGAATGATTGTTTGAATGCCTCTGTGTTTGTGCTCTAATTAAACTGGTCTTGTCCTTATGATCCCTATGTGAGTGGACATCTTTGGGATAGTTTACATCTCTCTTAAAGAGTCTGCCAGTTCAGTTTCTTCAGCATCTCTGTAACACTCTCCCAGGGGGCAAACATGTGACTGTTTGTGTTGCCGTTGTATGTATGTGATCAATATCCCTTGTTAGTCCTATTTGGTATGGGTCCCACATACTTAAGGAATATTCTAGATTGAGTTGCATGAGTGATACGTCAACACTGTCCTTTATAAACTGTTTGCACTTCCCCCATGTTCCACCAGTAAACTGAAGAAACCGGCTTTAACCACATTTGAGCCTATGTGGTCATTCCACTTCATAACCTTAAGAGATGCCCAATTCCATCAGTGACTCATTGACATTAGTCATAGGACACTATGGTGGTCTCTCTCTCTCTCTCTCTCTCTCTCTCTCTCTCTCTCTCTCTCTCTCTCTCTCTCTCTCTCTCTGTGTGTGTGTGTGTGTGTGTGTGTGTGTGTGTGTGTGTGTGTGTGTGTGTGTGAAGTGCAAAGTTTTACATTTCTAAACATTAAAGCAATTTGCTAGTCTTTGCATCACTTTGAAATCTCACAGAGATCTGACTGACTATTTATGCAGCCTTTTTCAGTCTGCATCATCTGCAAAAAGTTTGAGGTTATTATTAATATTGTCCCCGAGATCATTATTATACAACACATATTTCCCTGGGGTACACCCGAAGTCACTTCATCTGGCGATGACTCTCCATCCAAGATAAATTGCTGTGTCCTCCCTATGAAAATGTCCTCAGTCCAGTCTCAAATTTCACTTGATACCCTATATGATCGAACTTTTGATAAAGGTGCAGTACTGATCAAATGCTTTGTAGAAATCAAGAAACACTGCATCTACCTGACTGTCTTGATCAAAAACTTTCAGTATATCACGTGAGAAAAGGGCGATTTCGACCTGGTTTCACATGATCAGTGTTCTCGAAGTGGTCATTGTATTAAAGATACTGCATTGTGCTTGAGTTTGGAATATATTCTCAGATTCTGCAACAAATTCATGTGAGAGATATTGGACGGTAGTTTTGATGATCATTTATTCTGCCCTTCTTGTAGACAGGCATTACCTCTGATTTCTTCCAACTATTTGGTACAGTTTTATGTGTGAGGAGGGATCTATGATAGACTGTACTTAGAAGAGGGGCGACTCAATCCCAAGTTCAATATAGAATCTGAGGGATTCCATCAGGCTCTGGAGCTTTTTTCAATTTCAATTATTTCAGCCGTTTCTCAACAGGGTCAATCCATACAAAGTGATTCAAGAAAAAATTAATTGGTTGCTTGACCATCTCAGAAAAGTTTTTTATTTGCTGGGTGAATTCCCCAATGTTTAGTAATCACAAAATATTTTTGAAACAAATTTATTGTTTATTATTTTCAAATGGCGTCACATTTGTTCCAAGCTGCACGCGTTTCTTTCATATTTGCAAGCATCTTCAATTTTTTACAATTAATCAGTAGTGTATTGTCCTAAGACTTTCAGATGAAATGCATTTAGTTCAACACACTCTGAGCTACAAATTAACACCATCATCACTTATCTGAATGTATTCTTTAATATATTTTTAATAGTTCAAAGCTATCAGCCATAAATTTAAAAAACACAATTTTTGTACTATAGTTTTCCAAAGAAAAATTAATTTCTATGTTTTAATATTTTTTTTGGTATTACACTGTATAGTTTAGTTACTTTTTATAGAGTTCCAATGATGAGCAGCTTACACTTAAAAAATACAAAATTTTGAAAAATTGATTTTTTTATAATTTTTCCATTTTGTGGCCTGAAATATCTTTATATGGGGGACTAGATAAAAATCAGAAAATTTCGTTGTTAATAGACCTTTATGATACCTTTATGATATCAAACATCAGTATTAATTTCAACTTTGTAATTTTTTTTTCCGTAACTTCCAATTGAATCTCAAACATGAGTGAAAAATATGTTTTTAACATCTGCTATATCTAGGCTTATGGAATAAAATTTATCAGTTACAGTATCATATCTATGATTACTTTTTTAAATTGAAAATAAGCCTACTAATTCCATTATATTGTTCTCTTGTTATTTGTTTTTAGTATATCACTCATTGAACATTTGAGAAATTTCTTCACTCAGTTTGGGTGTTAAATTATAAGTTCACGAAGTCACAGTTCTAAATTCTATGAGACAGCTTCCTTAGTACATCTTTAAGTGACATCCAAACTTGATCCTTCTCAATTGTTTTGAAAGATGACCTTGGTCCTGGAGGGTGATAAAATACAATATGTACATCTTGGTTTTGACAGTCAATATTATCAACTTCGCCAGTCCACCACTGTTCATCATAAACACAAGCCACTATGTCTTTATTTTGTAGAACCAGTTGTAAGTTTTCCACGCTGATGTTCACTATCAGGCGAAGTTGATGTGATCTTACACTTCAGTAAGTTGTATGAATGGGGTACAAAACAATGAAAAGATAGTGCCTTTAATCTTCAGACAAGTGCTGTACCTTTTTCCCCCCCAAGACACTGTCCTAGACTTCTAGTATTTCCTCGCACTGTACAAAAGCATAGGTAATTCTTTTGATATGTTTTTTACAGAATTCAAACATTTCTTGAGGTGTTATCATTTGATCATTATTCTAAAAATAAAGGCCCTATTGTCAATCTCATACCAGGAAAATCCTTGTGTCCAATGTGTTATTCTAAGATATTTGTGATTCAAAAGAGAGAGGATAGTGAAGCCTCAGATACAGAATTTTGTGACTTATCAGCAACCATTAAAAAAGTAGATACAGCTTTTGAAACCCTGAGTATATCTCCTGCTAGTAAAATTATAAAACAAAGTCAAGATAAAAGACCAACTGCCTTGAATACAAAAATTGAGAAAATGGCATATACAGTCAAAAAGAATCTGGAAGTTTCAGTTCAAAATACAATTTGTACTAAAACAGAAGGAAGTTCTTAAACTTCACCAACCAAATATGATAGATTTGATACAAAAACTAAAAACTAAATGCAGTACTTCAAACAAAGATAATACAATTAAGATTATCAGTTTACTGCTGAATTCTTGGAGTCGAGCTGAAGTTAGTGATGAATTTGATGTGTCAGAATGTATTGTTAAGTTAACAAGGTAATTAGTAAAAGAACAGGGAATTTTACCAGCATTACAAAAGAAAAGTGCATATAATTTGGTAGATGAAAACACAATCAATCAAGTTATTAAGTAATATGAGGACGATAGTAACAGCCGTTTGATGTCTGGCAAAAAAGACTGTTTCTGTGAAAGAAAATGGTTCAAGATTCAAAGACAAAAAAAGGTTAATATTGTGTAATTTGAACTATTCACTGAATTAAAAAAAAGAAAATCCAGACTTAAAATTGGAAGATCAAAGTTTTGCGAGTTGAGACCAATATTGGTGTATTGTTGCAGGGGCATCTGGCACCCATAATGCTTGTGTTTGTATCATCAGAACGTAAAGTTGGTGATAGATGGGGCCAATCTTAGAGTTTACTATAAAGACCTTTAGGAAGTTATGGTATGTGTTACTGACTGTTACAATTGTACGATCAAGGGAAAACGTGAAGATTGTTCAGGCAAACAAGCAATACTTGACATGTTTGAAGAATCCAAAGACGACAATTTGATGCCGGACAATATAAAATACAAACAATGGGTGACAAGACAGAACTGAAATGGTGACAGTCATAAAATAATGAGAAGAGTTTTTTGAAGTGTTGGTGGCTAACCATGAATATCTGAAAATGCATCATTTTATTGCTAAAGATCAAAGCAAATATTAGAAAGACAAAAAGCAAACCTAGGCAGCTGATGAATGCTTAGTTCTTGCTGACTTTTTGTCAAACTATTCCTTTGTTGTTCAAGATGAAGTACAAGGGCACCACTGGGTAAACGAATAGGCCACAGTTCATCGATTTGTATTTTACTATAAAGATGAAAGTAAACTAATGAGCCACAGCTTTTGTGTCATAAGTGACTACCTTGAACACAACACTACAGCAGTGCACATTTTTTTACTAAAAGTAACAAACTACATCGAACAGCACCACCCTTCTATAAAAAAACTGATTTACTTTTCGGATGGGGCAGCAAGTCAATGTTGTTGTTTAGGTTTTCAGTCCTGAGACTGGTTTGATGCAGCTCTCCATGCTACTCTATTCTGTGCAAGCTTCTTCATCTCCCAGTACCTACTGCAACCTACGTCCTTCTGAATCTGCGTACTGTATCTCTTGGTCTCCCTCTACGATTTTTACCCTTCACGGTGCCCTCCAATACTAAATTGGTGATCCCTTGATGCCTCAGAACATGTCCTACCAACTGATCCCTTCTTCTGGTCAAGTTGTGCCACAAACTTCTCTTCTCCCCAATCCTATTCAGTACTTCCTCATTAGTTATGTGGTCTACCCATCTAATCTTCAGCATTCTTCTGTAGCACCACATTTCGAAAGCTTCTATTCTCTTCTTGTCCAAACTATTTATCGTCCATGTTTCACTTTCCATACATGGCTACAATCCATACAAACACTTCCAGAAACGACTTCCTGTCACTTAAATCTATACTCGATGTTAACAAACTTCTCTTCTTCAGAAACGCTTTCCTTGCCATTGCCAGTCTACATTTTATATCCTCTCTACTTCGACCATCATCAGTTATTTTGCTCCCCAAATAGCAAAACTCCTTTATTACTTTAAGTGTCTCATTTCCTAATCTAATTCCCTCAGCATAACCCGACTTAATTTGACTACATTCCATTATCCTCGTTTGGCTTTTGTTGATGTTCATCTTATATCCTCCATTCAAGACACTATCCATTCCGTTCAACTGCTCCTCCAAGTCCTTTGCTGTCTCTGACAGAATTACAATGTCATCGGCGAACCTCAAAGTTTCTATTTCTTCTCCATCGATTTTAATACCTACTCCAAATTTTTCTTTTGTTTCCTTTACTGCTTGCTCAATATACAGATTGAATAACATCGGGGAGAGACTACAACCCTGTCTCACTCCCTTCCCAACCACTTCTTCCCTTTCATGCCCCTCGACTCTTATGACTGCCATCTGGTTTCTGTACAAATTGTAAATAGCCTTTCGCTCCCTGTATTTTACCCCTGCCACCTTCAGAATTTGAAGGAGAGCATTCAAGTCAACTTTGTCGAAAGCTTTCTCCAAGTCTACAAATGCTAGAAACTTAGGTTTGCCTTTCCTTAATCTTTCTTCTAAGATAAGTCGTAGGGTCAGTATTGCCTCACGTGTTCCGACATTTCTACGGAAGCCAAACTGATCTTCCCCGAGGTCAACTTCTACTAGTTTTTCCATTCGTCTGTAAAGAATTCGTGTTAGTATTTTGTAGCTGTGACTTATTAAACTGATAGTTCGGTAATTTTCACATCTGTCAACACCTGCTTTCTTTGGGATTAGAATTATTATATTCTTCTTGAAGTCTGAGGGTATTTTGCCTGTCTCATACATCTTGCTCACCAGATGGTAGAGATTTGTAAGGACTGGCTCTCCCGAGGCCGTCAGTAGTTCCAATGGAATGTTGTCTACTCCGGGGGCCCTGTTTCGACTCAGGTCTTTCAGTGCTCTGTCAAACTCTACCCGCTGTATCGTATCTCCCATTTCATCTTCATCTACATACTCTTCCAATTCCATAATATTGTCCTCAAGTATATCGCCCTTGTATAGACCCTCTATATACTCCTCCCACCTTTCTGCTTTATCTTTTTTGCTTAGAACTAGGTTTCCGCCCGAGCTCTTGATGTTCATACAAGTGGTTCTTCTATCTCCAAAGGTCTCTTTAATTTTCCTGTAGGTAGTATCTATCTTACCCCTAGTGAGATAAGCCTCTACATCCTTACATTTGTCCTCTAGCCATCCCTGCTTAGCCATTTTGCACTTCCTGTCAATCTCATTTTTGAGATGTCTGTATTCCTTTTTGGCTGCTTCATTTACTGCATTTTTATATTTTCTCCTTTCATCAATTAAATTCAATATTTCTTGTCACCCAAGGATTTCTACTAGCCCTTGTCTTTTTACCTACTTGATCCTCTGCTGCCTTCACTACTTCATCCCTCAAAGCTACCCATTCTTCTTCTTCTACTGTATTTCTTTCCTCCATTCCCGTCAATTGCTCCCTTATGCTCTCCCTGAAACTCTGTACAACCTCTGGTTCTTTCAGTTTATCCAGGTCCCATCTCCTTAAATTCCCACCTTTTTGCAGTTTCTTCAGTTTTAATCTACAGGTCATAACCAATAGATTGTGGTCAGAATCCACATCTGCCCCTGGAAATGTCTTACAATTTAAAACCTGGTTCCTAAATCTCTGTCTTACCATTATATAATCTATCTGATACCTTTTAGTATCTCCAGGGTTCTTCCATGTATACAGCCTTCTTTTATGCATCTTGAACCAAGTGTTGCCTATGATTAAGTTGTGCTCTGTGCAAAATTCTACCAGGCGGCTTCCTCTTTCATTTCTTTGCCCCAGTCCATATTCACCTACTACGTTTCCTTCTCTCCCTTTCCCTACTACCTAATTCCAGTCACCCATGACTATTAAATTTTCATCTCCCTTCACTATCTGAATAATTTCTTTTATTTGATCATACATTTCTTCAATTTCTTCATCATCTGCAGAGCTAGTTGGCATATAAACTTGTACTACTGTAGTAGGCATGGGCTTTGTGTCTATCTTGGCCACAATAATGCGTTCACTATGCTGTTTGTAGTAGCTTACCCACATTCCTATTTTCCTATTCATTATTAAACCTACTCCTGCATTCCCCCTATTTGATTTTGTGTTTATAACCCTGTAGTCACCTGACCAGAAGTCTTGTTCCTCCTGCCACCGAACTTCACTAATTCCCACTATATCTAACTTTAACCTATCCATTTCCCTTTTTAAATTTTCTAACCTACCTACCCGATTAAGGGATCTGACATTCCACGCTCCGATCCGTAGAACGCCAGTTTTCTTTCTCCTGATAACGACATCCTCTTGAGTAGTCCCCGCCTGGATATCTGAATGGGGGAATATTTTACCCAAGAGGACGCCATCATCATTTAATCATACAGTAAAGCTGCATGCCCTCGGGAAAGATTACGGCCGTAGTTTCCCCTTGCTTTCAGCCGTTCACAGTACCAGCACAGCAAGGCCGTTTTGGTTAGTGTTACAAGGCCAGATCAGTCAATCATCCAGACTGTTGCCCCTTCAACTACTGAAAAGGCTGCTGCCCCTCTTCAGGAACCACATGTTTGTCTGGCCTCTCAACAGATACCCCTCCGTTGTGGTTGCACCTACGGTACGGCTATCTGTATTGCTGAGGCACACAAGCCTCCCCACCAATGGCAAGGTCTATTGTTCATGGGGAGAGGAGCAAGTCAATATAAAAACAAAATAAATTAAAAGTCAATAAAAAAACAAAATAAATTATTAGCATCTCCTTTCATAAAGAAGATTTTGGGTTTGATGTAGAATGGCACTTTTTCGCTTCATGCCATGGGAAGAATGCTTGTGATGGTGTCGGGGGTACAACAAAGCGAGCTGTCACAAAATGAACGGAAAACTAAAGAGGAACCACCTGGAAAAGGAAAAACAGAAGAAGCTATCCAAAAGGGGAAAACTTACACTAAAAGGAAAAGTAGTGGAAGGTATTAAAATACTATAGCAGGTGGCCAAGGCTGGCACAATGATCAAATGTTATTTCTCACAGAACTTTTGTTATAGGTGTCTTATGTTTCTCAAAAGGGTCCATGCAAGACTGACCAAAAAGGTGATGATTTTTTTTTTAAGTATTTCATTTCATGGTACTTGCATGTTGATTTGACCTCTGGGCCGACTTGTAAGTAAAACACCACTCTCTCTTCTGCACTGTAATCTTCGATTAAAGTAATGTCTTTAGGGTACACGCCATAAACACATTTATGACGTGCTTCATTAATAACAACACCAACAGAACACTGAGACACAATTTTTCTACTGCTCACTTCAAGAACTTATAGCTAAATAAGTGTGAGTAGACAATTGTTGGCGCAAGGGGAAAGACAACAATCAGACTTGTATAGGCCTGCAGATGTAATTGTTAGCCTGCTGGTATAGTTACTGCAGCATTGTTTCAACAAATAATCATTAGCTAGTGTAATGTGCTGTGTTACATTATGCAATTGGTATAATTTATTTGATTAGCCTACCAGATATCGCAGATGTTAAACGTATTTTTGACTCGAGTTTGTAATCTTTTTTTCGTAACTCAGTTGAAATTATACTGAAGTTTGATATCATAAAGGTCTATTAACTGTGAAGTTTCTGATTTTCATCTGGTCCCCCAACAAAGATACTACAGACCACAAAATGGAAAAATTAAAAAATCAATTTTTAGAAATAGTGTATTTTTTAAAGTGTAAGGTGCTCATCACTGATACTCTATGAACAGTAACTAAACTATACAGTGTAATACCAGAAAAAATATTAAAGCTTAGAAATTAATCTTTCTTTGGAAAACTACTGTTAAAAAAAATTGAGTTTTTTTTAAAATTTGTGGCTGATAACTTTGAAATATTAAAAATATGTTAAAGAATACATTCAGCTAAGTGGTGGTGATGTTAATTTATTGCCCAGAGTGTGTTGAACTAAATGCATTTCATCTGAAAGTCTTAGGACAATCCATTACTAAATAATTGTAAATATGTAGGTGCTTGCAAATACGAAAAATTGCATGCGGCCTGGAACAAATGTGGCCGCCATTTGAAAATAATAAACAATAAATTTTTTAAATATTTTTGTGACTACTAAACATTGGGGAATTCACCCAGCAAATTATGAATTTTTTCTGAGGTGGTCAAGCAACCATCCCCCCCCCCCCCCCCCCCATTCCCCCTTGGACCAGTTGGTATGGATTGACCCAACATGGCTGACACTACTACTTACTTCACTCATCTTTTCAGTGGTACAAAGATTAAATTGGGGCAATACTCTTGGGTTTTCCTCTGTAAAGTAATATTTGCAAACAGAATTAAGTATTTCAGCTTTTTCTTTGCTACCCTCAATTTCAGTTCCTGTCTCATTCACTAGGACACTAACTTACGGTGCCACTAACAGCCTTTATACCCACCTACGGGTTCATGGGTTACAATAGGCCCAAGGTTTTCCTGTCTGTCGTAAGGTGCAACTAAAAGGGGTCTCCAACTTTTCAGCCCAATAAGTTCAGGTCCCATTTTATGGATTGACTTCCCACTTTCCAAATTCTACAGAAGTGTGGGCCATTTGGGGAAGGACGTCTTATGTTGTGCACCAGTTATCCACAGTGCTGTTAGATTAGATTTCTTGCACCTCTTATTGTCATGGCTTTGCATCTCCACCTGCAACTCAACTGTTTTGGTGAGGGTACCTTCTGGAGTACGTCTTCTTTCTCCGTTGCCTACTGTCCTCTTTTTGCCTCCATGACACTATCGGATTTCCCCGCACTCAATATCCAGCACGTTTGCCAGTCTGTTGTGGTGGGGCCACCATGTACACATTTGGTGGTAGCCCGCTGACTACACAGGGATCGCACTGCTGATGTCAGAGCTGCAAACTGCCCACGTATGCCAAGGAGTAGATGTCCATCTTCTTGGGGCATCAGGACTCCCAGCAACAGCCATCGTGCCAGATGGCCTTTGCTATGGCTGGGTGGTGCCTGTGGGAGAAATTATTGATGGGAGTAGGTGGTATCAGGGCAGATGACCTGCAATGAAGTGGACCAAGTCATCTTTCGCTTGGGACCAAATGACCCGAGCAGTCTCTGAGAAAGGGAAGGGTGATTACATCTCTGACAAATATGACTCTCAATCATTTCCTTCCCTAGCAACACCATGGGAGGAACATAGGGTTATAGAGTGAAGGGAGCCATATTCACCTTGTTATTTAGTGTGCAACAGAACTCGTGGGAACTCCTTCTAGATATGAAGCCTCTTTTTCTTTCTGGAGGACAAGTTTGGGGAAGTGGCAGTGCTACCCAAAATGTGCAATGGGTCGGTTTTGATTCTTATTTTAGCCACTTTGTGGCAGTCTTTGAACCTTCCCAGCATCCTGCCTCCAGTGTTGGGCAACAATGTCTCAGTGGCTAGGGGGGTTATTAATTTTATTCGTAAGGGCGGGGGGGTTTACCACACAATCTAAGGGTGGGTGCCTGGCCTTCTCTCCCAGACCTTCACCCCCCCCCCCCCCCCCCCCACCGTTTTAACTGTTCCTCACTCTTTCTTTGCTGTTTGTTTGCCTTGGTGTTCTTCTTGTCCCTGTATGTGTTCATCTTGCCTTCTCTTTTAGGCTGGAAATTTTAGTGTGTTGCAGAGTGGCTGGCTCATCCTTTTTTTATTGTTGTGCCAGCCTTGGCCACCTGCTATAGTATTTTAATACCTTCCACTACTTTTAGTGTAAGGTTTTCCCCTTTTGCTTAGCTTCTTCTGTTTTTCTTTTCCAGGTGGTTCCTCTTTAGTTTTCCGTTCATTTTCTTTCCCTGACTCCTTTTGGGAATTGGTGAAAACTTAAGCTTTGTCTGCATGAGAAAAAAGGGACTGATGACTCTGTAGTTTGCCCCCTTTATACCCTACAAGGCCTACATCAACCAACCAACCAACAGCTCTTTACATAGAGCGAGAATTTTTTTGGGTTCTGTGAAAGATTACTTGACAATATTCTGCTAGGGTAGTCACTGAAGGCTTCGCGCATTGCTTTCTCGACAGCCAAACACATTTCATTTAGCATCTGTCTGTCTGTAGTCATATTCTTAGTTTTACATTTATTATACAGTAGTCTCCATTTCTTTTGAAGTGTCTTTACAGTGCCTGTGTACTGTGGAGGATACCTACCACTATGAATTGTTCTGCTGGGTACATTGAGGATGACATGAAAATTATTGAACTATATGGAAAAAACAAACTATGGTGCGCACACACTTTATTCAGCATGTAAATGTCACTACAGATATTCAGATTTACGTTATGACAGGTTCGATGTGCCTGCCATCATTGGCGATGATGTGGCGCAGATGAATGGCATACACCTTGTCCTTAATATAGCCCCACAAAAAGGAATAGTGTGTGTTCAGATCTGGAGAATATGCAGGCCAATTGAGGCCCTTGCTAGTGGTCTCTGGGGTCCCCAGACCCAGAATATGGTCCCCAAAGTGCTCCTCCAGGACATCAAACACTCTCCTACTTCGATGGGGTCGAGTTCCATCTCGGATGAGCCACATCTTGTCGAAATCAGGGTCACTTTTGATAATGGAGTTGAAATCATCTTCCAAAACCCTCATGTAATGATTGGTAGTCACCGTTTCATTAAGGAATAATACACCGACTATTCCGTGGCTGAACATTGCGCACCACACTGTCACCCATTGTTTGCTAATTGACGAACCCATCAATATGAAAGTGGGCGTCTTCGCTAAGCCAAACTATAAAATTCCCATCATGTCCTGCGACCAACTGTGCAGTTTGAATGTCCCAAAGTAAACCATTCAGAAGTTAGGACAATTTTATTTCATATAGTTCAGTAATTGCTATCTTCAATATATCCAAACATTGTCTACTATTCTTTTAAACTTGAACCATAGTTCTTCTATATGCTCCTGCCATGTGTTGAAAGTTTAAAGTTCCTCATTGAGATTTTGACACTTCTCATTTTTTTTTTTTAGTTTACTGAACGTGTATATCTTTCAGTTGTACTTTGTTAATCTTTGTTGCCACAACAAAGTCATGGTCATTGATACCAGTTTCATTGTGGACATCCCAAAGAGAACTGGTCTATTTCTTGCCACTAGGTCCTATATATTTCCAACCTTAGTGGGGTTCCGAACTACGTATTCTGTGTAGTTCTCAGAGAATGCATTTAGTAATGTTTCACAAGATGTCTTATCACACCAACAACTAACAAAACTGTAATTATCCCAATTAATTGTTGGGTGATTAAAGTCTCCACCTAATTTTACAGTATGATTTGGGAACTATGTACACGTGAACAGAGGTTTTCTGTAAAGTTTTTGATTACATGAGATAAGTCTTGGTGGACAATAGAAGGATCCCTTATTATTTTGTCCACTGCTGCTACTGAGTTTAGCCCACTCAATCTCACATGTAGCCTCAATTTCTGTCTCAGTGGATTTGAGTTTCTTACCTGCTGTGACAAATACACCACCTCTACTCCCCATTAGCCTGTTCTTTAAATATTGACTTAAATTTTTCACTAGTTTGTTTCAGGTTTCAACCAACTTTCTGTACATGGTGTTGTGTGTGCTTCACTGCTGTTCAGGAGCACTTCAAACTCTGGCACTTTGTTGTGAATGCCTTGACAATGAACCGTTAGGATTTTAATGCTCTCATCTGTGGGAGGCATTTCTTTCGTCTTACATTGATACCTCTGGGTTTCCTATAGCTGTCATTATCTGGATTGGATGGAGAATTACCTAATCTAAGAAATCCATGTGTGTAACCCACACTCAGCCAGCTACATGGGCAGCAACCTTTGATGTGTCATGCACACCGACCAATTTAGGGGTGCCCTACAGCTCTCAACCCAGTGACACAAGTCCAGGAAACTTCAATATAGCTTGACACAGAACTTTCAAAATTTCTGGTTGTTTCCCCAAAACATGAAATAAGTTTCACTAACTCAGTTTCAGTGAGAGACAGCACCTTGAACTTGATGCTTAGGGGGGTCAGTGTAACACCCTGAGTCTTCCCTGGTCTCTATCTGCATTGCATAGGATACTTAAATCTACCATTGAAACACTGCTTACAGCCAAGTGATGGGTAATGACTGATCCCTACTTTTTGCATAGGAGACTGATCCACAAGAGTGGATAATACTGAGAGATATGTTAGGTACTGGTACCACAGACACGTGACTCAGCTCTTCCAATGCACCTCTTTATCAGTAATCAAATGAAACTTAGAAGTATCTATGAAAACATGAAATGTTTTGAGCACTTAACACAGCAGCAAGGGTTCTTCTCTCTGCACTGGTGCTTCCGATTTAGTTTCGGAAGTGTACACTATAGCGTGTTCAAAACTGTCCACAAATTTGTGTTTGAAAATGGTCCGAAGGCCATACTAGGAGGCAGCTGTGGCTGAAACAAGGTTTTTGCCAGGTTGGAAGGTAAGCAAGCAAGGCCTTAATAAAGTAAAAACTCCCTCGCAGTGAGGGAACCAGTGAAAAGGAACATCTGTATGTAAGAAAGTGTGAAGTGAATGGGCCATTGTCTACACCAGGAAGAAATTTATGGCCTTAAGCAATTGTTCTGCAAGAGGCTTGCAACACTCTGACTTTTTTTTAGGATGTGGCAAAGTTTTAATAGCATCAACATACTGGTGTAGAAGCTTGATGGCAGCATGTGAGACTTCAAAAACCAAAATAGAGGATAGAGGGCTGAAATAATTGTGATTTGTCAGAGTTACATGACAGACCGGCGGCCTGTAGAGTCGTGAAAAATGCATGAAGGTTCCATAAATGTTCATATATTGAGGAACCTGAGACCACAGTATCACCGAGGCTGTTAATGTACCCAGCACTGAAGCCGTGAGCTGCTTCAAAAATTGTTGGAAGAGGGCAGGGGCATTAGCTGAGTCAAATGGCAGGTGCTGGTATTAATATAAACAGAAAGCAGTATTCACTATGAGGACAAGTTTGGGATCATCATCCAGAGGCAGTTGTAAGTAGGCTTTAGCCACAGTTCGCAAGTCCACAATATAGGTATGGCCCAAGTGGATCACTGCACTAGACACAACAATAACTGAAGCTCGAATGAACAGTATAAAAACTGTTAGTGATGGTGCATATGCATCTGCTGGACTCTATATGACTAGAATGCTCAAAATTCACAAGGAAGCTAACAATGAATAGCATCAATCTGAAAAATAAAATTTTTTAAGAAATAGAGCTTATACTTACTTACCTTAAGTTGCTACACACGTGCAAGATGCATCTGGGTTTTGAGCTTATTTGAAGAGAAAAGTGCCTCTGACATACGAGCAAATGTGGTACATAATTAATTTCTGGTACATGCCATCATTTGTGGTGTACACTAAAAAGACCACACAGCAGTATTGTAGGTTGCTGGTGCAGGAGCGAAAACAAAATGATGAAGCCTGGTGCTGAAGTTGAGATGGATTGTGGCATTTTGTTTTGGCTGCTCTATTGGTATGGTATGGTATGGTATGGTGCTGTGGTGTGGGGATTTTAATTTGTACTGGAATTGAGTTGCAGACATGTAGCAACAAGCAAAATGAATTACGTAACTTCTGTAAAGTGGTGATAAAAACATTGTAGCTGAGCATTTTAGTCTCTCTCTTTCCTGTGAATCTCTTCTACTGATTTAGCAGTAAATCTCGTGTTGCTATTAGTAGAAATACAATTTTTGAATATTTCTGTTTGGTTCGAGGTTCATGCAGAACATGTTAAAAATCTGGATATGTTATTTCGTCTCATTTTTTACTGTTTCTGTGTTTTACTTTTCAGAGAATAATTCATGGGTTCATTGTTTATTTCCATGTAGAAAAAATTAGTACAAATGCAAATAAACACGTACTCAACCAGAATGGGTAAAATGTAAAACTTTTTGAACTAGAATGTCTGTTTCTTTGAAGATAGGGAATAGTACAGAGAAGAAAGATAGAAAGTTTGGGATTTTGATTAAGCATGAAGGCAGTCGCAAAAGATAAAATTTCAAAGCAATATGTGAAAATTTTTCCCATACTAATATGCCGGTACTCCAGGTTGTGTGTGCGCGTGTGTGTGCGTGGCTCGGTGGGGATGGTTGTTAGTCTGGTTGACAGAGGTTGGCCTCCGTCGATCGCAACAACTCTGGTCTGTAACTGTTAAAACAAACTTTTCACTTTGTTTGGTTAGTTTCAGATACTATCTCCCTTTAACAGATATCTGCTTACTGATAGAGCAGCACGCCGAAATGTATAAGCGGCCCTCACTTATAATTGAAGCAATGGTGTTCAAAAGATGTCTGTCTTCTTTACTGCTACACACGGCGACTGCACCACTTGGTACCGCAACAACTCCCTTTATCTGAAACAATAAACCAAATATCCTTCACGTGTTCGTGACGGGCTTATAAACTTACATGAAACTTGAGAACAGTGGTTTTTCATGCCTGGTTTGCAAATGAATGTTCAAACTTAGATAATATGATATCCCGAATTATAAGTTCTAGCTTTCAGACCGATGCCACATTATAGCCTTACAAGGATGTTGATTTGGGAAGTATTATAGTGTCATTAATGCAGCGCTACGGTGCTAATTCAACAACTCCTACGCCATAAATCCAGAGATAACGTATTCTCTAAATAAAGTACAGAAAGCTTCGTAATAAAATGTTCAGTTACTGTTCACTGTTAATAATGTCACTCAATCACCTTAAGCTTCATTCAGCCTTCTATCAAGAAAATAATATTTCACGGTTACACAATAAAGTTCAATTAAATGATGTAGACGACACAAAGTATTAAAGTTGTAACTGAGTTTATTGAAACTTCTGAGTTATCTAACCATTGCACTAGAAAGCACACCGATCTGTAATGCAAGGAATTGAAGCTATGATTTACATCAGCAATTCTGACATTGTCTACAGCTTCCAACAACACGGCATACCTTTGAATTCTTCATGATCGTGTGGGTGTATGTTTCCTACTCAAGTCTATATGTAGAGTTTGTCGGCATTTGGTATATTGTTGTGTCGCTCAATGTTCGTGGCGCTCACAGATCATGACGACTAAGTCCCAGAATTGATTAAGTATCAGAAGAGTTAGTTTTCCCTCGAATATAATATCTGTTCTGTTGTGTGGCTAAACTGTAAATGTTCTATCACTTTTCTTCAGAACTTTGACTAATACGTCAAGACGATACTTGAAAAACTTTAAAATTCCATGTCAGTCTGAAACAATATAGTGTCGGTCAGTATGCGTGCTTGTATCATGATGTATACAAGAGAGCGCATTAACATCTCCAGTGAAGTTTTTAATTGCAGTCGCAGTGAACTTGCAGCTCGATGCGGCTACAACTCTTTTCTTGGATAAATGTTATCTCTGATCTCTTTATTTTGCCTGGGGTTTAATCTTCGTAAAGAATATATTTTGAATTCTTTGTTTAGAGTTTCTTGCTTTGTAGATTAAGTGATCATATGATAATCTTTCGTTTAGTTCCTTCTGTGGAATTGATGTTTGTTCCCTACAAACTTTCAGTTGTGTTAATATTTTGTTGCCAGTAGCTACCGTCAAGGTTAGGTTGACTGATTTTTATTTCTTTTGCTGTCAAAAGGGATGCCATTAGGGGCTCTATATTTGGCATGTTATACAGGTTGCTAAAGCATTGCTTTTGTGAAAATATGAAGTCTTACTGTGATATGTACCCCATTTGAAATTCTCCTTCCTTCCCTACCCAGTTACTAGGTTTGTTAAGTGACTTAGTAGTTTGAGGGTAGTAGTTTTCATTTACATAATGAAGCTCAGTAAAGCACTCTAGGTGTCCAATCTATAGTTTCTGTAGTGATTCTTTGGTGTGGATAATAAAATATGAAACATTGTCCCATCTTAAATCTTCTATTCCAGATTGTTTCTGTAGTGGCTGTGGAGTTGTGGTTATAGGAAGAATGCACTCCCATTCATTTTTTGCAGTTTATTGGAGATACATGTACATGAAATCTACCAAGATAATTGTTGGAGATTTATCTGCTCTCTACACCAGGATCAGAATTACAGTAATTGATAGTGGGCATAAAGGGGAGAAGGTATGTTAACCAGTTCACCATTATGTGCCAGCTCAAAGTGGCTCTGATAGCAGCAGCTGTGCAATTCCATACTGAGTATGTTGTTAGATTCCCGATTAACATGCAGTATTGAATCCACTCTGCAAGAACTTAGTTCTCTTCACATTTTCCATAAAAGAAGCATACCACACTGGGGAACGAAGCATGTAAGGTCATATCACAATAATTATTTTGTGGACTGTAATCTCATCAGCAACTGACAGGTGACTGGCAACTAGGGTAGCAGAATGAAAACTGTGCACAGGGTAGAAGGTGTGACCAAACTGTGGCACTGGTTGTTGCTATGGTAGCTGTCCTGTAAACAAGTAGCTGTCTAGTTGTTCTGATACATGTATAATGCAGCTGTTCTGAATTTACCATGCAGCTTGTTTTTATAACAAAAAGTGAGCCAAGTATGGTACGAATGTACCTATTAGGCTGTGCTGTAGCTCAGTCTTGAAAAGAATGATATTTCATTCAAACTGGAGACACACATTGATAGTATACCTTGAAAATAATGTATTGGTAGGCTCAGTTACTCTTAATTCGAAACAAAATTAGCCATCAGTGATCAACCTCAAATCATAAAATAGATGCTGTGGTTCACTTCCACCATAGGGAAAAACAGTCATTTCCGCAGTGATAGTAGTGAACCATGGCATCTATTTTATGATCTGAGGTTGGCTGTGGCAGCTGAAAACAATAGCTTTGGTTTTGAAATGAGTGTTATTGTGCAGGACAATACAGATCAGTCTGTTTCTGCAAGATTTATTTTGCATTCGCATTTCTATGCTTTGCCACCTCACAATCAGATTGTCAACTTCCAACATAACCTAACCCTTGGACTATACTACAAATCATTCTGTCACCTCCATCAAGATTTCAGGAGAGAGAATGCCGTAACAACCCAAAAAAGTGAATCGTAACAACCCAAAAAAGTGAATCGTAACAACCCAAAAAAGTGATTTGCCTGGCACAAAGGATGGGCAAAAATACGGAATCACGAAAAGCACAATACATTACCAAGCTAAATATGGTGTAGGAAATCCTTTAGCACTCCAAAGAGCTTCTGCTCGTCTCAGAATGTATAAATGTAGGTTCTGTACTGTTTTCAAGGGAATCCTTTACTATTCTTCCTGCTAACTAGTGCAAAGTCCGGGCAACAGTGATAGAGGGGGGAATAACTATTGCACAATCTTCTCTTGGTAGACCACAGAGGCTCTATAATATTGAGATATAGTGACCGTGGTGGCTACAGTGACCTCACGTAAACATGGGATCAATGGAATAACATGATATGGCTGTCCAAGTCACCACTGAACTCTCACCCTGTTTCACTCTTGACAGCTATCAGTCTGCCCTGTAGCCTTGCGATGGTGTATGCCAGACATAACCTTGCCAGAAGTTGGAAACGGTATTAAATAAGACTCATCCAACCAAATGACCTTGCCTTGCTCCACAGTCCAGGTTTTCTAGATTCAGTGTCCCATTTTCTGTTGTGGATATTTGTGTATCAAATGAGAGGTTTTGGAATTCCAGCCTATGGAGCTTGCTTTGTGTTGTTTTGTTGGTGACAGGGATCACGAGTATGATATTCCATTCTGCAGTGACATTTGGAATTGCCAGCCCCTTACTGTTTGTCTCAATCCTCTCCAGTGATCATCTGTCATGATCACTCGATGCACTTCATCCCCGATGTAGTGTATTGGATAATTTTTCTCTGCGTTCTGTGTATGCAGTATAAATCTTTGATATGGTGCCTCTTGAAATGCCAAACACTTCGGCTGCCTTGATTATGGAAGTATCCACCACATGAGCACCGGCAATTTGCACACATTTGAATTCACTGAGCGAGGTGGCGCAGTGCTTAGACACTGCATTCGGGAGGACGATGGTTCAATCCCGCATCCGGCCATCCTGATTTAGGTTTTCCGTGATTTCCCTAAATCACTCCAGGCAAATGGCGGGCTGGTTCCTTTGAAAGGGCACGGCCGACTTCCTTCCCCTTCTTTGCCTAATCCAATGAGACCAATGACCTCGCTGTCTGGTCTCCTTCCCCAAACAATCCAACCCATCTTAGCTATGACATATGCACTGGCAACTACACAGGATTCTGTTCTCATCATGATTCACACTTGTAACTTACTGAGGACGTTACATGGGCACTGTTTGTGGTCAGATACAACAGAGCAACTTGCAGGTTTGGTTAGCACCCACTTTTATGTTCAAGCGTGCATTTCCGATGGTGTTTTGAGTTTTCAAGTGCTAGTATGAATGGGGAGATGATTTTGCGTTGTAGGTAATAAAAGTTGTCTTCTGTGTAGCACAATGTTGACTCAATTATGATTATCTTAAATCAGCTTCTGGCAAGGCATGCAAGAGGCCTTGGATAGAGTAAAATTAGTGTGCTTTTCTAAAGAAAAAAATATAGAAATGCAGTAAATGTGAAGGCTAAGAATGCTGAACAACAGAACTTTGACTTCTGTTGCCACGTAAATATTGCGTAACAGCGTAGAAATAGCGATGCGGCATAAATCTTGGCTCTCATAATTTCTTGTAACTATGATCTAATTTGTACAGTTTGTCATTTTAACTGCACACCATGTACTTATGACATTGAAGTGAAAGGAACACCACTATTATTTCAGTTTTCAATTTCAAATATTATCAAAGCAAGTACGAATTACTAAAAATTAGACCATAATTAGATGCCAGTGTCTCTGTGCACCACCTCATATTTATTATGATAGCTAATAGTTATGGTTCATATGACAATTTCTTTGAGTTGAGTTGGCAATGAAAGAAAAACCTTATGTAACATGTTTATGTTGCAACTGATGAAATTTAACCAATACATAAGAAAAGAAGCGACAAAATCATTCATTTACCCCATATGCAGTGGTTCTTTTACAGAATTTAATTCTCTTTTGTTGGACATCTTAACTGGTGGCTGAATTTTGCAATTTAAGTCATATTCATTGTACGTAAGATGATACCTTTTTCTAGGCCAAATGCACAGTTTGCCACTTTTGACATGCAGCTCACTTCTGCCACAGTTTCTGACTTGGCTCCTCCGCCCCCTTTCCTTTTCCCCCATGTATTTCCGTTAAACATCAAGTTCATTGTATTTGGGGTGTAAGGGTGATATGGCTTCCAAGCTGTCTTCTTTTGATGTTTACTTTTTATTTTGTAGAATAACCTACAATTTGTATTAAAAAGAGCTATTTTACTTTCCATTATTTAAATACAGTAACAGCAGAACAATTAAACATAAACATCTCATAGATGGGAATTTTTGACCCGTAATTACACCTCATATTCAAATTTTCTATAAAATATTGTGTAACGCAAATGCATAAAAAGATATCTTTGAATTTCAAAAGAGTTGCTCAGCTGAAAATGGGCAAACTGTGATTTACTGTGGATATTATTATTGTTCAGGTGGGTTACTATTTTAGAATATGTGACCTTCTCAAAAATTTTGGGAAATGATAACTGTAGTAAAATGGTTTGATAGCTACTGACATCTATCATCTTTCTTATGGAGGGACTTAACAATGATGATTTCATTCTCTCTTGAAAAATGCCCAGAGTCAGTGATGCATTACATATTTCAGAAGATAGCCCTTATAATGTGGGAACAAGTCTTTAGTACTCTGTTTGAAACATTACCAACTCCAGAAGAGATTTTATTTTTGAGAGAATATATAGTATTCTTAATTTCAGACGGAAAAGATGGTGAGTCATTCATATGATTGAATTTTACGTGAGTTGCTTTCTCAGCACACTGCTTTTACTTTTTCCCCCCTGAAGCGTTTGTACGTACATTTTCTGCTATGTTTAAGAAATGATAAGATAGATCATCTATGGCCCTTTGATTTAAAACAGTAGTGATGTTACCCTATCCTGTGACCTGTTTGCATGTTCCTCATTTTATTGTGTTTCGTTGCCTGTTGTCAGAGTTTTTGATTTCTGACATAATGCACATGTTCCTTGGAATTTTTAGTAACTTCTCTTGGTAATTCTGAGTAGTTTTTGTAGTGTACAACTACACTGCAATCTTTGTTTGTTCTTGCCAACTGATAAATTTTCTTTCACAAGATACTACACTACTCTCAGTAATCCACAATTTTTACATGAATGTTAAAGTGTACTTTTTGATTAGCTTATTTGGAAAGCTGTTTTCAAATATTGATATGAACATATCGTGAAATAATTAAAATTTACATCAGCATTTTGTTCATTATAAATTGCATCCCTCATCTCTTGTAGACTGTTTCTTAAAATGTTTGTCTTGAAGTCATTAATTACCCTAACTGATTTGTGCTGAGGTATCTGTGCTGTAAAGCACTATCTTATTTATCCATACTGTGATTCACAATCACAGAGAGCATTTTTTACTTGGTGTAAAGTTACTCTCTTGTTTTTAGCATCGTCAAAGAAAACATTATCAGTTAGGGCCGTACTGCCTTTATCTGTCTGTGTTGGAAAATTAATTATCAAGATCAAATTGTAGGATCCAAACAAGTTTTCCAGATAATTTTCCATATCGGAGTTCTTTAGGAAAATCTACATTGAACTCAAAACAACTATTACCTGCTAGCTGCTTGACAGACAGCATAGTAAGTAGCCCATGTGTCTTGTGAACAGTTTAAAATTTCCTAATGGCCAACTATGTACAGTTACAGTTACTAGTGAACTATTTTTTTCCATATTAATTCACAAGTGCATACTTCTGTTGTTGTTCACTACAAAAACTATTTTTTTTCATTATTGTGGAACTTGTGTTCTGTCTTAAGTAATGTTTGAACTCCTCATTTTCCAATGTTAGTTCTATGTAAGTGGACTGCTGAAGGGTAACCTTCATGAAAGAAAGTTGAACAGCAGCTGACACTTTCAAAATGTGCTGAGATAGTAGTTCGGCTGTTTCATGGAGTCTAGCACATACAAGACTTCCAAATGCAACGCAGAAGGAATGCAGGCAACAGTTGTACTGGTCTACTCAATATAATTAGAGATCAGCAGCTTGGACCATAGTTGTGTGCCTGGAGTGTAGTTATGGGAAACAACTGTAACTGTATTTATGTTCCATATCTATTAAAACAGTTGATCAATTTCAATCAGACTTTGTGCACACCAGAAAGGAAACAATGTTGTTGTAACAACCACTTATCTCCCATAGGAGTGAGAGTGGTGGGTGATAAAAAAAAAAAAACCTCTCGATCATCTGGAGCAATTTCAACTAAATTTTGTGGATACATGGCTTAATGTTATAACTATTTGCATGAAAACGCTGTGTTGGTGGTATACTGCTACCATCCCTTGGATGGAAGCAGTCATGAAAAGCCATGACACAAAACAAATATTCAGTGGCAACACTGATTTTGCATTTATACTTTTGGGGTCACTAGGCTCATTGATGTTGGCCCTGGTGATGATTTCTACGAAACTTGGCACATGTAACACTTGACATTTGGAAAAAAATACTGACAGAAAGACAACTCTAGCACTCCTACAGCTAATGTGGTGGTGAAAAGAGGTGACATAAAAGAATGCCTCAGAAGTGCTTGGAGTAACTTCAACCAAATTTGTATGTACATGACTCATTTTTTATACAACAATACTGTGAATAAAATATTGCACTAGCCCATAGGATTGCAGGTGAGGATGTGAAGGGGTGATGTGCAAAAATATATGAAAATGGTCTGTTGATATTTCTTCCTTGTACATAGTTGACTTGGAATATCTCAAAAGAATGTAGTGCAATCTGTGACTCTTGTTGCTCAGTGTGTCAACCAGGTCGGGAAAAGCACTGCAGTGAGTTAGTAATTTTGTCAGCTTGTCATACAATAAAGTAAACCGCGTCCCTTGGACATTCTAGTGTATACTGAAACTTACGTCGCAAAGCACACTTAAATGATTGCTCAACAAAAAATCCATAGTGCTGAATAGTAACTCTAAACTTGTGGAATATAGTTCACACCTTGGCTACCAAGCCCGAAATTTGCTTGGGCCAAAACTTTGTGTTAAAAAGACTGCACCCAATTATAGATCAGGCCGCGACTTTGATGTGCGAGCCATCTATTGCTTGAACACTTAATCATTTATTGTGAGAACAATGTATAAATCCCGCACTACCTGTACCTTGCATTCTGTTGTAAGTTTCTAGAACTATTTTGAAACAAACATTAGTGATCTTAACAGCTGTTGTCACAAATGGGCGACTCAGTATGATCACATTGGTGTAATTTCATGTGTTTACGCATTCTTTTGTAGTTTGCTGTAATTCTGGTACAAATAAGTCACATTCGTTGAATGGGCAAGAAATTTTGGAAGCTCAAGAGGAAAAATCTCACCTCACACCATAGAGACCTAAAGCACATTGTTGTCAGCCCCATACTGAAGTGAATATTGGAGAAATCAATGAGACAGCTTTTCTGGAATGTTCATATATACAGTGTGGGCTTCCAGCACAGATAATTGACTCACCATAAAAAGATCAGATGTCAGAAACTTGCATAAATGCTATACTGTCAGAGTTGATGATGATGTGTTTTAGACCTTTCTGCTTCTCAGTGTGTCAATTATGTAGTTCATAGTTAACAGACGTTGCAAATTATGGTGCTGTAACAGCATGTTAGATATGCTCAAAAAGAAAAATCCTTGAAACTACAAAGAAAACACAAAATAAAGTAACTGAACTTTGAACAAGGCTATATATTTTGTGTGGTTAAATGAGCTGCTGTAATTGTAATGTTACCTGTTTCATAATAATGTAAATTCAGAATGGATTCCCTGTCAGTAAATAAATGAAAGTTGAGTTTCTTCATTTATATTCATAATTAATACTACATCTAAGTGAGGTATTTTGGAATAGTTTTCTAAGACACATTTCATCATAAGTATTGAAAGAAGTTCTCCAGGAACTGAGAACTTGTTGCTGAAGCAGTGGTCATTTTGTATTTCATATGAAGTATACTGAGGTGATAAAAGTTATGAGATACCTCCTAATATTGTGTTGGACCTCCTTTTGTCTGGTATATTGTAACATCTTGACATGACATGAACTTGAGTTGTAGGAAGTGCTGTGCAGAAATATTGAGCCATGCCTTCAGGCCATCAGAGGTCAAAATATGGTCCAGTCAAGTACATAACAATGAAAGAGTTATTCAAATTATTAGAAAAAGATTTGTTGGGAAAAAATATCCTGCATTTTTCAGTGAGTGATTGACTGACTGAGTGAGTGAGTGGATGTTGTGTGTTCTGCATTGCTTTTATTGCAAACTGTTCAATGCCTTCACCTTTCGCTATATAGTCCTCCCTGTGTGGAATACTTCTGTTATCAGGAGAGCAAGGAATTCTTTAGTTTTCCTTATCAACACAAAGTATTGATGGTATTTGCAGTTAATGCCACATAAAATTTACTGTTGTTGTTGTTGTTGTTGTTGTGGTCTTCAGTCCTGAGACTGGTTTGATGCAGCTCTCCATGCTATTCTGTCCTGTGCAAGCTTCTTCACCTGCCAGTACCTACTGAAACCTACATCCTTCTGAATCTGCCTAGTGTATTCATCTCTTGGTCTCCCACTACGATTTTTACCCTCCATGCTGCCCTCCAATGCTAAATTTGTGATCCCTTGATGCCTCAAAACATGTCCTACTAACCGATCTCTTCTTCTAGTCAAGTTGTGCCGCAAACTTCTCTTCTCCCCAATCCTATTCAATACCTCCTCATTAGTTACGTGATCTATCCACCTTATCTTCAGCATTCTTCTGTAGCACCACATTTCGAAAGCTTCTATTCTCTTCTTGTCCAAACTATTTATCGTCCATGTTTCACTTCCATACATGGCTACACTCCATGCAAATACTTTCAGAAAAGACTTCCTGACACTTAAATCTATATTCGATGTTAACAAATTTCTCTTCTTCAGAAACGCTTTCCTTGCCATTTCCAGTCTCATTTTATATCCTCTCTACTTCAACCATCATCAGTTATTTTGCTCCCCAAATAGCAAAACTCCTTTATTACTTTAAGTGTCTCATTTCCTAATCTAATTCCCTCAGCATCACCCGATTTAATTTGACTACATTCCATTATCCTCGTTTGGCTTTTGTTGATGTTCATCTTATATACTCCTCTAAAGACATTGTCCATTCCATTCAACTGCTCTTCCAAGTCCCTTGTTGTCTCTGACAGAATTACAATGCCATTGGCGAACCTCAAAGTTTTTATTTCTTCTCCGTGGATTTTAATACCTACTTCGAATTTTTCTTTTGCTTCCTTTACTGCTTGCTCAATATACAGATTGAATAACATCGGAGAGAGGCTACAACCCTGTCTCACTCCTTTCCCAACCACTGCTTCCCTTTCATGCCCCTCGACTCTTATGACTGCCATCTGGTTTCTGTACAAATTGTAAATAGTGTTTCGCTCCCTGTATTTTACCCCTGCCACCTCTAGAATTTGAAGGAGAGTATTCCTTTCAACATTGTCAAAAGCTTTCTCTAAGTCTACAAATGCTAGAAACTTAGGTTTGCCTTTCCTTAATCTTTCTTCTAAGATAAGTCGTAAGGTCAGTATTGCCTCACGTGTTCCAACATTTCTACGGAATCCAAACTGATCTTCCCCGAGGTCGGCTTCTACTAGTTTTTCCATTCGTCTGTAAAGAATTCGTGTTAGTATTTTACAGCTATGGCTTATTAAACTTATAGTTCGGTAATTTTCACATCTGTCAACACCTGCTTTCTTTGGGATTGGAATTATTATATTCTTCTTGAAGTCTGAGGGTATTACATCTTGCTCACCAGATGGTAGAGATTTGTAAGGACTGGCTCTCCCGAGGCCGTCAGTAGTTCCAATGGAATGTTGTCTACTCCGGGGGCCGTGTTTCGACTCAGGTCTTTCAGTGCTCTGTCAAACTCTTCACGCAGTATCGTATCTCCCATTTCGTCTTCATCTGCATCCTCTTCCATTTCCATAGTATTGTCCTCAAGTACATCACCCTTGTATTGACCCCTCTATATACTCCTTCCACCTTTCTGCTTTCCCTTCTTTACTATCCTTGTGAATTTACCTGCCTTGCCATCATGTTAGATTCCACAAGTATAAAGGTCTGTGTACAGTATTAATACTTGGAAGTCGTTTTTAACAATATCTTCTTGTCCGTATTATAACAAATATAATTTTTCCCATTAGTACGAAATAGTGACACAACCACAGCCTTAAATTTCACTTGACTTTCCATTAATAAGTCATTTTTTTGTTTTGTTTTTGTTATGCTAATATGTATAATACTTACATTGCCATATATATGTGTGTGCGTGTGTGTGTGGCAGCAGTTTAAAAAAATAGACCAAGTATGTATATGAAAGTATCGGGATATCCTGCAGTCTAGAGATGGAGGAGGAGCGGCACTACAACGAGATCGCTATGTCAGGAGGCAACGTGCGGTCACGCACCGTGTCCAGTCCTGTACCGTACACACCCTCGCCGAGCTCGTCACGACCACTCAGTCCAGGTATGCCTATTTCCTATTGCAGGAACTAAATTTGGTGCTTTTTTTTATATTGCTTTCTTTCCATTTTCTGTGTTCAGCTATGTTGGTGTCACGAGCTTTGTGAGTGTAGATTACAGTGGTCAGTATTTGTTAATAAGCCTTCCAGTATTGACACAGTCTTCTATTTTGGAAGAAACACCCGTAAAGTTGCTCATAGTAGAACAACAGCCATTCAGGGCTCAGAACCAGAAAGTTTGCTTGGGAATCAGTAGGAAGAGGAAATTTGGCCATTAGATGGCGTAGTGGTGTGACTAGTTATTAAATACATGGTTAAATATTGCATCACTTCATAGATGAAATTAGCCTATGACCCAGCTAAGTAGAGTTCAAAGAACACGTATGTCATTTCTTGGTTCTTGGATTTTCTCATAAATACTGGAGATGCATAATAATTGTTTTGCATGCTTGCACCAGAGGAGAAATTGAAGTTGTTACACTATCAAAAGCAGTGCAACTTTCAGGAAGAAACGTTACGTGCATGTGACAGTGTAAGAGAGCCAAGGGGGACAGAGACATTGTTCACTGTATCAGGGGACTTTGACATTACTTTTAGTGGCCAGGTATGTGGGCAGGTAGACAATACTGAAATGGAAACACACAGGTGGATTAAAAGCTGTTGTAGCGGTAAGAAGGGATTGTACTTGGTGTCCACAAATAGTGTTGAGCGTTCTCCAGTAAACATAGTGTATGCCTGGAGGAGCTTTCAGCTTAAAGAGAATTTCATTTGTATTTGAATGTTATAAATTGGTGCAAGATCAAAATGAGGCCGACTTTACTGTGAGTGAACCATTTGTACATAAGATTTCATCATAATTTTTCTTGTTGCCAGTCACATGGGAATTATCATTCCACATTGTTGTGGGTTGCTGAAGGTTAGTGTCAGTCACTGAATATCAAGAGGTAAATTTCCCCATCAAGGCAAAAATCCATCAAACCTTCGTCTATCAATATGCCTCTTGTACTAGTCTGTCAGACCATCTGAAACTTGTACCTTTTTATTTTGGGGTATTCTAAGACAGTTTTTCACACCACTCTGTAGTCATATTGTTATGGAACCTTTTGTGATGACTTCTCCATTCAATTATGAAAGGGATGGTTTTCAGAGATATACACAATATTATTCTGGATGTTTTTTTGTTGTTGTCCATCAAAATTCCTTTCCTTTATCAGTTTTTTTCATTTTATGGTAGCACCTACACCCAGTGTCCTCACTTGATGTATTCTAATCTTTTGTCCTGTTCAGTATTACCCTCTGCAGCTCCCTCTGGTACCATGGAAGTTACTCACTTCTGGTACCATGGATATTATTTGCAGAATCTATCATCCTGTCTATTCTGTAGAAAAAGATAGGTTGCTACTTATCGTAAAGAAGACGCGTCAAGACAGGCACAATTAAATGACATTCACGTATAGCTTTTGGTCACAGCCTTTGTCACCCACACACCCCTCATGCACACATGACTGCCAACTTCAACATCTCGGGCCGGGATGCAACATGATGTGAGATGGAAGCAGCAATCTGAAGGGTAAGGTGAAGGAGGAAGGGATAGTAGTGTATGGGTGGATATATATATATATATATATATATATATATATATATATATATATATATATATATAAAACAAAGATTCCAAGACTTACCAAGCGGGAAAGCGCCGGCAGACAGGCACATGAACAAAACACACAAACACACACACAGAATTACGAGCTTTCGCAACTGGCAGTTGCTTCGTCAGGAAAGAGGGAGGGAGAGGGAAAAATGAAAGGATGTGGGTTTTAAGGGAGAGGGTAAGGAGTCATTCCAATCCCGGGAGCGGAAAGACTTCCCTTAGGGGAAAAAAAGGACAGGTGTACACTCGCGCACACACACACACACATATCCATCCGCACATACACAGACACAAGCTGAAATATGTCTGCTTGTGTCTGTGTATGTGCGGATGGATATGTGTGTGTGTGTGTGTGTGTGTGTGTGTGTGTGTGCGCGAGTGTACACCTGTCCTTTTTTTTCCCCTAAGGGAAGTCTTTCCGCTCCCGGGATTGGAATGACTCCTTACCCTCTCCCTTAAAACCCACATCCTTTCATTTTTCCCTCTCCCTCCCTCTTTCCTGACGAAGCAACTGCCAGTTGCGAAAGCTCGTAATTCTGTGTGTGTGTTTGTGTGTTTTGTTCATGTGCCTGTCTGCCGGCGCTTTCCCGCTTGGTAAGTTTTGGAATCTTTGTTTTTAATATATTTTTCCCATGTGGAAGTTTCTTTCTGTTTTGCCTGGTGGATGGTGAAGGGGCTAGACTGCCAACAGGTGCAGTGTCAGGAGATTGTGGAGCAGGTAGGTGTGGGGAAAAAAGAGGAGTGAGGAAAGATACGTGGATGCATTGGCAGAGGGATACAAATATAGTGGGAGACGAGAATGGGAAGAAGACGTTACTGTAGGTTGAGGCCGGGATAATCAGGGGAATGGAGAATGTGTTGTAAGGATAACACCGATCTGCCTCCACCCAACAGTCCTTCCCCCACCCCCACCCCACCCCACCCCACCCCACCCTGTCCTATCATGTCCTCCCCATGCTCGTCTCCCACCCTGTTTATTTGCAGCTTTCCACCAAATCATCCTTCCCCCCTCCCCCACATACTCCTGACACTGCACTTGTCGGCAGTCTAGTCCCTGCACACTCCACTAGGCAGCGTTCATCTCTCTCTCCCCAACTGTACACTATCCCTTCCACTTCAGACTGCTGCTTGCATCCCATGCGATGTTGCATTCTGGCCCGAGATGCTGGAGTTGGCTCTACCTGGAGTTTCCATTGTTTTATCCTGTCTATCCTTGCATTTAAAATATGAAATGGATAGATGGTTACTCACCTCACACTGTGAAACACTGAGTAGCAAACAGGCACTCTGGAAAGAGGCTTATTTATATGTCAGCTATTGGAGCCAGTCTTTTACCAGATTTGGAGAGAAAACACCGGATTTCCTCTAGTTAGGGTTTCGCACATTTAGGCTTAATACTCACATTTGCTGAGGACCTCCATGTTTCTTATCTTACCAGTTCACTTCATTATCTGTAAACCATATCTCAGTTCCCCCCCCCCCCCCCCCCCTTCACCACCACCCCCACCTTGAAGTATATCCACAGTAGCTGGACATGACATGGTGGCAATATTTGAGAAGGGAAGATATAATAGAATAAGTTGTTGGTCATCATGCTACAAAAATGGTTCAGTTTGACTGATTTTTCTTTGGGAAAGGGGAGGGCATTTGTTGTGTTGATGTTGTCCGGCCCCCTCCTCCTCTCAAGTGGTTGCGGGGTCATTCCACATCAAAGGGACCATAGGTCCCCACTCAGCTATCTCCAAATCTAATGAAGCTTGGTCTGAAGGATCTAAATAGTCTTTGATGCTTATATACCAAATTTCAGGGAATTTTAAAGAGAGGCTACTCACCTTCGCATCATGTACGCAGGCGCAGGTGTGCTAGGTTTGCTAGAGTGTTTTTTCAAGTTCTAGCACTCATTTGGTCATTTGCTTTAACATATAGTGACAACTTTTTAGGCTGAATCACACCGTGGCGAAAATTTGGGATTTAGCCATACCTAAATACAGATGCAAGCCTCTAAAGTAGCAAAAAAATTCGCTGTGTGTTCTGAGAGCCAAGGTTTGACTAAGCTCTGCTACTTCTCGTATGAACCAACCACACCAAAACTTCAGACGTTTATTCCTATGTATGATGTCTATACACGGATTAGATTTAACTAACATTGGATGCTTAGAAGAAAAGATATGCATCTACAAAGTTCGCCAAAATCTTCTGCATGCAAATTTTAGGGTATTTTTGGGGGCAATTCCTCAACTGTGTCTTGTTCAATCCTCTTTTCCTTGCCACAGCTTGAAAGAGCATCCTTGGAACTTTCAAAGGTATATTGTTTAATTTCTGGCTCTAGCATATTGATGGGTAAAAATACATTTCAAAAGCTATTATTTTAGCACTTCAAGAAAATTGAAAAGTGCAATATTTTGCTCATTAAGTCTCACAATTTTTTTGAGTACATAAATCAGTTTCGAACATTAATTTAACATATGCTGTAAACCAAGTATAATACACAACGCAGCAAATTTACAAAAAAAAAAGACACTAAATAGCCAGTTTCATTTTTGGTTAAATTTTGTCAAGGACACATTGGTTAAAGCTGTATTGTCTTCCTGATGATGGTGATTGTGCTTCTAAAGACATGAAAATATTTTGCTCAGGAATCCAGCAGGTGTCTTTAGCAGCTGGCCAGTGGAAGGAGTGAGCAGAACGCTGATGAGGACATATTCTTGTTCATGTGAAATATGCTATTAATTTTATTTGAAAGGCATGGACAGCAATGATATCGTGATGGAGATAGTCGTTGATCATACAAATGCTAATACTCTGACATTCCTTTGCCACCAAAATAGATAATAAATGAATGTAATGTGGCCTGATTGTTTCCCAATGAAATCCTTGCACAGCATCTTTAACAAATGAATAATTCCAGCAAAGTACGTCAATACAATTAATTCATATTATGTAAGATTTTTTTCTGTTTAAGGTATAAACTTTAGTGTTTTGTCACAAAGTGAGGGCTTTTCTTAAACCAGTAATTTTCAAAATCAGTGTCTCCATGAAATCTTAAACAGTTCTGACATGTCTCCAATGTGTGTGTGTGTGTGTGTGTGTGTGTGTGTGTGTGTGTGTGTGTGTGTGTGTGTGTGTGTGTGTGTGTCAATATGGACCTATTGTTGGTATTACAGTGTTTCTTCAGGGTCATAGTCTTTAAAAGCGTCTTCGAGAAAAGCCTCTACTTTGTATTTTTCTAGACATTCCTCACAATGTTGCAGCATACAATCTTTCGATTCCAAACTGCATACAGTTCCCTCAAAACCTTGTAGTCATCTTGGATGGATGTTTGTGAAGCCAAATTAATTTGACATTTTGATGAGTTGCAAATACAGATATTGAATGTGATCCAGAAGCACCAACTGTAGTTCACTGTTTCAGCCTGAACTCACAAAGTTTTGAAAAGCTTAGATGATAAGTATATTGCTTACAATAACCAATGAACATTTCTTCCAGGCTTCAAAGGAGCAGATGTTTCTGCTTGTGAATCTTTTCCCATTTATTTTTACTGCAATACAATCCTTTTAGCTTTGGCATAAACAAGAAAACTCATCTAAAAAAAAACAAAAAGTGAGGACATTTTGTTTTATTTCATCATTGTGCTTTTTCCCTTTTCAGTTTGCATGTGTTGCCAAAATCCCATCTTCTATTTTTAGTTTCCTGGAGTTGTGTAAATGTAAAATGTGATTTATTAGTCTCATTACAAGCATTGTACAGATCATATGATCTGTTGTTCAGGAGATATGTCAAGTTTAGCAAAAATGTAATGTATAATGATTGACAGAAATTATTTTTACACTACAACTCTTCAGGCTTTCCCGGCGAGATCTTGACATATGGAACAATTGGGTCTACTGCCGGATGTTTGTATCACTCTGGCACAATATTTTGGCCACGTAACTCGTTGCCTTCCTCAGGTGCTACCTGAGACTGCCGTGTTGGAGGATCTTGTCCAGTATTTATGCCCAGAGGGCGCTGGGTGCTCTCTTTGCCGTCCGCACCCGCCTGGCGCTGCTTGTAATATATTTTTAGCCTCGTGCACAGTGGTGTCCGAGCATAAAGCTTTAAGTGGTGCAAAGGAAATCACAAGTTTTCCTTGTGACGAGTACTGTAGCTATGCTTAAAACAACTTTTCAAGATTATGTTGATTATTATGTACAAAAATTAAAATTTCAAAAATGTACAATGAATCAAAATTTTAAAAATGTAAAATGAAGTATTTGTTAGTATTTTTAATTTCTTGAACAATGAGTGACATGACTCACTTTTGTGGGCAGCATACATGTTTCTAATGATTTTCTTCTGAAGAATTAGTAGCCTCGTGCTGCTTCCAGAGTTTCCCCAGAAAATTATCCCATACCGAATAACAGATAGAAAATAACTATGGTAGACTGTCTTTCTTGTGTCCGTATGAGTGGCACTAGATAAAATAAACGTTGCAAAAGCTAGAGAATTCATTTGCTAGGAAGTCTGTGTGTCTTCCAGTTTAAACTTTCATCAAGGTTTAGGCCCAAGAATTTGACATGGCTCACTACTGTCATAAGTTTATTATTATGGGCTGTTTGTACAGTACATATTGCTGGACAATTCAGAGACAAATTACATTATCCAAGTCTTAGTGACATCGAGCTTTAGTCCATTTTAATGCAACCAGGATTCCAGTTTCCCCAGAACATTTTCTGTACTATCTTGAATCTTTTCTTTTGCATCATTTTGAATCAGGACTGAGGTGTCATCTGTGGCCAAGACTGAATGACCATCAATATTTAATGGTAAATCATTTATATGCAGCAAGAACAGGTAAGAACAACCCTGTGGAACTCCTTTGGAAATTGTTTTCCATTCGGAGTGGTAGTTAACTGAATTTGATGTTAAAATAGCTCTTTGTTTCCTTTCTGTCACATAAGAGTTGGATCCCTGTAATGCAGTATCTTCGATCCCATAGCTCTTCAGTTTGTGAAGTAATAATGAGTGGTTAACCGAGTCAGAGGCTTTTGTTAGATCACAGAATATTCCTGAGACTTTTGTACCCTGGTCTAATGATGTGCCTATTTTTTCTGTAAACATTTATGGTGCTTTTTCCTCTTTGAAAACCAAACTGATTTTTACAAATAATGTTTTTTACTGTAAGGAAATGTTCTATTTGTTTTGCCTCAAGTTTTTCAAATATTTTAGAAAAAAGAGAAAGGGGAGAGAGAGAGAGAGAGAGAGAGAGAGAGAGAGAGAGAGAGAGAGAGAGAGAGGCCGGTAGTTTCCCATATCATATGGTGATCCCTTTTTAAATAGTGGCATAATCTCTGCACATTTTAGGACATCTGGGAAAGACCCATGTTCAAAGAACTGATTTACAATAATAGTCAGTGGGTATGAAGTAATATGGCATACTGCCTTGATTACCATGGAAGGTATTCCATCCCAACCAGCTGAATTTTTGTTTTTAATGATAATATTGTGTCTTCCACATCTTTGAGTGATTTTTCTGAATTTTTTGAAACGAATGTTTTGTATGTCATCTCTATGCCTGAAAATCATATTGTCCTGATGGGCTGTCATGTTTACATCAGATTTTGCTATATTGACAAAGAAATCATTGAAGCAGTTCGACATTTGAACGTGATTTACAATAATATCACCCTGAAACCTAATTTGAGAAATGTCTTGACTTTTAACATTGACTCCCAACCCTGATTTTACAACAGACCAGACTGCCTTTGTTTTATTTCTTTGTTTATTAATATGCTATTTGCCACTTTTTTGTTGCCAGTATCACTTTTCTGAATATAGTCTTATTGCGCTTAACATAACTTGCAAAATTAGGTTTTCTATTTACTTTGAACTCATTGTGGAGCTGTCTTTTTCTGGCACTTGAAATTTTAATGCCTGGTGTAATCCAGTTTCGTTTATTTCTGGCTCGCTTTTGATAAGATTTTTGGGGAAATGTTTCATTGAAAGCACCCAAAAAACAATTTAGAAATTTATCAAAATTTTTGTTGCTAGAATCACAATGGTCGAAAGTCCAGCTTATAACACAACTTGTCACAAAACAACTCTAAATTTTCTTTGCTAAAATGCCTTCTTATATAAGAGTCAGATTTTAGTTTCTCTGTTTTGGGGAGCTCTGTAAACAAAATGGAGTGATCAGATATCCCTAGATCTAGGCAAAACTTCCTTGTATCATCAAACTGACAATTTGTAATAATATTTATCTATGCAGGTTGCTGAGTGTAACTTTTCTCTAGTGAACATAGTAATCACTGCTTTCAGTTAATGTATTTAAGTTGAAGTCTCCCGCAATCACAATATTTCTCTTGCTTTCTTTTTTAAGCTTATCTACACTCCTGGAAATTGAAATAAGAACACCGTGAATTCATTGTCCCAGGAAGGGGAAACTTTATTGACACATTCCTGGGGTCAGATACATCACATGATCACACTGACAGAACCACAGGCACATAGACACAGGCAACAGAGCATGCACAATGTCGGCACTAGTACAGTGTATATCCACCTTTCGCAGCAATGCAGGCTGCTATTCTCCCATGGAGACGATCGTAGAGATGCTGGATGTAGTCCTGTGGAACGGCTTGCCATGCCATTTCCACCTGGCGCCTCAGTTGGACCAGCGTTCGTGCTGGACGTGCAGACCGCGTGAGACGATGCTTCATCCAGTCCCAAACATGCTAAATGGGGGACAGATCCGGAGATCTTGCTGGCCAGGGAAAGTTGACGTACACCTTCTAGAGCACGTTTGGTGGTGCGGGATACATGCGGACGTGCATTGTCCTGTTGGAACAGCAAGTTCCCTTGCCGGTCTAGGAATGGTAGAACGATGGGTTCGATGACGGTTTGGATGTACCGTGCACTATTCAGTGTCCCCTCGACGATCACCAGAGGTGTACGGCCATTGTAGGAGATCGCTCCCCACACCATGATGCTGGGTGTTGGCCCTGTGTGTCTCGGTCGTATGCAGTCCTGATTGTGGCGCTCACCTGCACGGCGCCAAACACGCATACGACCATCATTGGCACCAAGGCAGAAGCGACTCTCATCGCTGAAGACGACATGTCTCCATTCGTCCCTCCATTCACGCCTGTCGCGACACCACTGGAGGCGGGCTGCACGATGTTGGGGCGTGAGCAGAGGACGGCCTAACGGTGTGAGGGACGGTAGCCCAGCTTCATGGAGACGGTTGCGAATGGTCCTCGCCGCTATCCCAGGAGCAACAGTGTCCCTAATTTGCTGGGAAGTGGCGGTGCGGTCCCCTACGGCACTGCGTAGGATCCTACGGTCTTGGCGTGCATCCGTGCGTCGCTGCGGTCCGGTCCCAGGTCGACGGTCACGTGCACCTTCCGCCGACCACTGGCGACAACATCAATGTACTGTGGAGACCTCACACCCCACGTGTTGAGCAATTCGGGGGTACGTCCACCCGGCCTCCCGCATGCCCACTATACGCCCTCGCTCAAAGTCCGTCAACTGCACATACGGTTCACGTCCACGCTGTCGCGGCATGCTACCAGTGTTAAAGACTGCGATGGAGCTCCGCATGCCACGGCAAACTGGCTGACACTGACGGCGGCGGTGCACACATGCTGCGCAGCTAGTGCCATTCGACGGCCAACACCGCGGTTCCTGGTGTGACTGCTGTGCCGTGCGTGTGATCATTGCTTGTACAGCCCTCTCGCAGTGTCCGGAGCAAGTATGGTGGGTCTGACACACCGGTGTCAATGTGTTCTTTTTTCCATTTCCAGGAGTGTAAGACAGGGGTCTCCAAACTTTTTAGCCCACAGGCCACATTGACTCCTCCACGAAGTCATAAGGGCCAAGATCTACCTAGTGGGATTAAAGCACCCTAGCACTCCATTATCACCGTAATGTAAGGCTAAAGGAAAGATGAAATGGCAAAAATCTAAGGTTGTGGGAATAGTAGCACTGAAAAGAACTATCATTTTTATTTAATTACATAATTTTGAGTGGTGAACGTACCTGACCGAAATTCTGGCGTATTTTATTCTGGAGAATTTCACTGACAAAAAAAGTATGTCACTGCACTTTCTTCACGAAGGCATCCTGCAAAGTTAACGAAATCTCAAAATCATTGTTAGAAACACTATTACTGCAAGACGTAATACAGGTAGAGTATGTCAATGCATTGTTATTTCAAGCGGTGCAACAATAAGTTTAGTTATGTAGTCTTCTAGCGAGTAGCAGAGCCAGAGCATATATTTGATAGTTCTGTTGTGTGATTGTGTCTATGTTGTGAGTGTCTTAAGAGGTTTTTAGTGTTTTATGCGCTGTACTAGTAGGTGAGATGACGAAGTGTGTGACAATTCTAAGTTTGAATTCGAAGAGACAAGGAAAATCTGAAAATCGAAATACGTATAGCACGAATTGAGTATTATTCACTGTATTTTTTAGTGGAAGTACAGTGTAATTGTGAATATTTAATTTAGTAATTAAAGTACCTTAAAAATAAATTTTTCATTTTGTTTAGGCAGACTACTCCCTAGTTTTATTAGTATTAAATAGCACAATTTTATTTTCAGGTTACAATTTTTGTGAAGTTCTGTACAAATATGGAAAAGAAACGAAAGGTTGACAGTGAATGTAGAATTTTGAAAGAGCAGTGGGGATGTCAATATTTCGTGGTGGAGTCAAGCAACAAACCAATGTGTATTATTTGCAATGAAGCAATATCAGTCTTCAAAGAAAACAATATAAAATGTCATTATGAGACTAAGCACTCTCAGAATTACTTAAAGTTTACAGGATGCGAACGATGAGAAATGTATGAGTCTCTAAAAACCCAGCAGTCGCTGTTCATGAAAGTAAATGCTGAAAAACGTGCAACAACTCGTGCTAGTTTTTGTGTGGCTCATGTAGTAGCGAAACAGTGTAAGCCATTTACCGACGGTGAATTAGTTGAGAACTGCATTATTGCTGCAGCATAAGAAATGTGTCCAGAAAAAGTTAAGTTATTTAAAAACATAAGTTTGTCACTAAACACTGTGGCTTGAAGAATAGATGACATTGCACAAAATATATCAGCACAACTGCGTGACAAAAATAAAGACTTAGACTGGTTCTCTTTGGCCGTGGATGAGTCGGCAGATGCATCAGATATTGCTCAAGTACTATTTTTTTATTCTAGGGATTGACATAAACTATGAAGTGTATGAAGAGCTCCTTGATGTTCACAATATTCACGGGACGACCACTGGCGAAGATATTTTTAAAGGAGTTGAAAGGGCAGTTCAGAAAAACCATCTTCAGTGGAAGAAATTAAAATGTATTACAACTGATGGTGGCAAAAACGTGTGGGGGAAAGTAAAGGTGTTGTTGCTCCCCTTTCTAAGGCCGTAGAAAATGACGATGGCTGAAAACCATTAGTAGTGCATTGTATTATTCACCAACAGATCTGTACCTACAGATTGGAAAATTGGGCAGGTCAGGCCAGCGTTTAAGAAGGGTAGTAGGAGTAATCCATCAAACTACAGACCTATATCATTGACGTCGGTTTGCAGTAGGGTTTTGGAACATGTACTGTATTCAAACATTATGAATCACCTCGAAGGGAACGATCTATTGATACGTAATCAGCATAGTTTCAGAAAACATCGTTCTTGTGCAACACAGCTAGCTCTTTATTTGCACGAAGTAATGGCCGCTATCGACAGGGGATCTCAAGTTGATTCCGTATTTCTAGATTTCCGAAAAGCTTTTGACACCGTTCCTCACAAGCAACTTCTAACCAGGCTGCGAGCCTATGGGATATCGTCTCAGTTGTGCGACTGGATTCGTGATTTCCTGTCAGGAAGGTCGCAGCTCATAGTAATGGACGGCAAATCATCGAGTAAAACTGAAGTGATACCAGGTGTTCCCCAGTGAAGCGTCCTGGGACCTCTGCTGTTCTTGATCTATATAAATGACCTGGGGACAATCTGAGTAGTTCTCTTACGTTGTTCACAGATGATGCTGTAATTTACTGTCTAGTAAGGTCATTCGAAGACCAGTATCAGTTGCAAAGCGATTTAGCAAAGATTACTGTATTGTTGGCAGGTGGCAGTTGACACTAAACAACGAAAAGTGTGAGGTGATCCACATGAGTTCCAAAAGAAATCCGTTGGAATTCAATTACTCGATAAATAGTACAATTCTCAAGGCTGTCAATTCAACTAAGTACCTGGGTGTAAAAATTATGAACAACCTCAGTTGGAAAGACCACATAGATAATATTGTGGGGAAGGCGAGCCAAAGGTTGCGTTTCATTGGCAGGACACTTAGAAGATGCAACAAGTCCACTAAAGAGACAGATTAAACTACACTCGTTCGTCCTCTGTTAGAATATTGCTGCGCGGTGCGGGATCCTTACCAGGTGGGATTGACGGAGGTCATAGAAAGGGTGCAAAAAAGGGCAGCTCATTTTGTATTATCACGTAATAGGGGAGAGATTGTGGCAGATATGATACACGAGTTGAGATGGAAGTAATTAAGGCAAAGACGTTTTCAGCGCGGCGAGATCTATTTACGAAATTTCAGTCACCGACTTTCTCTTCCGAATGCGAAAATATTTTGGTGAGCCCAACCTACACAGGTAGGAATGACCATCAAAATAAAATACGAGAAATCAGAGCTTGAACAGAAAGGTTTAAGTGTTCGTTTTTCCAGTGTGCTCTTCGGGAGTGGAATGGTAGAGAGATAGTATGGTTGTGGTTCGATGAGCTCTCTACCAAGCACTTAAATGCGAATTGCCGAGTAATCGTGTAGATGAGTAAATGAACAGCCTTTGTGTGGAAAACATTTAGATATGTCAGAAGTTGTAAAGCCATTTATTTCAGTTGTGTATATCAATCCCATGCACTCAGTCGTCGCCAATTCCGCGAGTTTCTTGAAGATATTGAGGAAAGTGACTTGCCATATTATACTGCAGTGTGCTGGCTTAGCTGCAGTAAAGTTCTGACCCGTTTTTTTTAACTCCGAATAGTAACTGAAATTTTTTTTACTGAAAGGAATCACCCTCTGGCTGAGTTACGGAACGGTGAGTGGTTATGGAAGCTAGTATTTTATACAGACTTAACTAAACATATGAATGACCTTAATTTAAAATTTTTATACATGCATGTTAAGTCCTTTCGACAAAAGATTACTTTGTTTCAATCTCAGTTGAACGAAATATGCTTCGTGCATTTTAATACATGCCAAACATTCAATCAGCAAACTGAGATTCCATTTCCTGTAGCTTTCGCAGTTGAAGCTTTGGGCGCTTTAAAAATTAATTTTGAATCACATTTTTCAGATATCGATACAAATTCAAACGATATGAAATCGATACAAATTCAAACGATATGAAGATATTTCAAAATCCCTTTGATGTCGATATAGAAGCGTTACCCGCAGAACTTCAGTTTGAAATTATTGATTTGCAATGTAGCGGTTTTTCTTTAAAAAAATTTCAAAGTCAACCATCCCCACAGTTTACAAATTTACATAAATTTTCCCGTGGCTTTTTTTCCTCTTTTGGCACTACTTATTTGTGTAAAAAAACTTTCTCAAAAATGAAACGTGCAAAAAGTACTTACAGATCAAAATTAAGTGATGAGCATTTGAAGTCGCAGTATAGGTACCACCTAAACTATTTGGCGGGCCAGATACCGGGGGTGTCCAGCCAGCTAACGCGGGCCGGTTTAGGCCTGCAGGCTGTAGTTTGGAGAACCGTGATCTAAGATATGTTGAAATTTTTCTAAGAACAATTTAGTTGCAGTTGATATTATCACAGTATTTAAATCACATAGCTCTACACAACAGCTTTCAAAAATGCATTCTTCATTTAGATAACTAAAATCTTCTTTCACTTTAAAGCATAAGGAGGCATGCAGTAAGATACAAGAGGCCCCAATGAGATTTCTTATTTTTACAAAAGCTGCTGGCTAGTTCGAAATTACTAATTCTATTTAGAATGTATACGCATTTCTTTGTGAGCCAGTGTTCGTTTGAGCAGACTATCTTTATGTTTGCCAGTTCAGAAAATATAACTTGCAGTTCATCAGTTGTAGAGTAACCTAGATTTAGTCATTTTTCTGCTAACCTGTTCATATTTAGATGCATCGACATAGAATTTTTGAGTTTGTTTATACTCCATTTTAGTCAGAACAGCAAATTCTTTAGATGCTGTTTTCCAATAGTCCAGCTATTTGGGGCCAGGGTCAAAATTTGAACTTGAAGCGTGTTACTTAAGATTAAGTTCTTCAATTAAGATATCTGTATCTTTAAATTTGTGGCACTCTTCAATTCTTGGTTACACGTTTTTCTTTGCTAAATGGGTTGCAGTAAATTTTCTGCAGGAACTGAAATTTTGTCATCAATAACACATTATGGTATGGACAAATTTGGGCACCTTCAGTAAAATCAAGCCCAATAACGCATTCGTAGAAGCTTCTTGTCCATTGGTTAAATTCCCTTGACTGATTGTAGTTGACTTTATTCATAATAGAATGATGATGACTTAACGACAATCGGCTACATCTGATACACCAAAGTAACTGGATGAACGGGTCTCTTGGTTCATTTTATACAATAGTTTATTAACCTGTAACAAGCAATTTTGAAAGCTTATGAATACCCATGTTCAAAGCATAGAAGATTCAGTCTTGTCTGTGTATAAAGTATACAAATTAGGTCATCAAAACATATTGATTTAGTGCTTACCTTCAGCAACAAAGATTATTGATTATTCAAACACTCAATACTCAACACTAGGACTGTACAATGCCAACACCAAAGATTACATCTCACAGGAGACTGACACAGTGAAAATTGCCAGTAATGAAAGCAACAACTGAAAGCGGTATTTCAGCAATGTGTTACTGCTCTGATGATAGAGCCTTAAAAAAACTATGGCTGCTTTATAATGCCAATGGCAACTTAGTGACAATGCATATATACACCACCATGCATTGTAGGACTAAAACATTCTAGACAACATGACATTTCATTATGATCATCTAGATTTTATTATCTTAAGAGCATTTTCTGAAATTTTATTATATTTATATTCTATACTGTAAAATAAAAAAAGAAATGTAAAAACACTTGTTAGCACAGTTACATTCCCTAAACTGTAGGCAAATCTTATACTATTAAAAGACACTACAATTACACATTTTTTGATTTAAAACTTCAAATTGTATTATTTCTTTTGTATTTACCGATAATCCATTGTCACTACTTTTAGATAGGTATTCTCACATCAATATGCAAGGTCCACAAATTAAACAATGTGGTTTTGAAAGCTTAAAGCATGCTATTTACAGCTTTTGTAAGAAAAAGAGGGTTGAACAAGACACAGTTGAGATATTGCCCCCCCCCCAAAAAAAACCAAATACCCTAAAATTTGCATATAGAAAATTGTCAGATGCGTATCTTTTCTTCTAGGGATCCAGTGTTAGTTAAATTTGATCCACTTACAGACATCATAGGTAGGAATAAGCATCTGAAGTTTTGCTGTAATTGGGTCGTATGGGCAGTAGCAGTGGTGGGTCAATGCATGTTGTGGCAAATGACCAAATGTGTGCTAGAACTTTTAAAAATAGTGTAGCAAACTTGGCACATCTGCAACTTCGTACATGATGAAAAGGTGAGTAGCCTCTCTTTAAAATCCCCTAAAAATTCAACCACTGAAGATACTAGACTGAAATTTGGTATATAACCATCAAATGGGACCTTCACACCAAATTTCATTAGATTTGGAGATAGTCGAGTGGGAAAAGTTTTAATATTGGTCCCTTTGACATGTAATGACGCTGTGTGCAGTCTCTTTCTGGTAGCGGGCACGTGGCTTTCTTTGTACTCCACACCAGTCTGTCGCATGTACACAACTTATGGGAACCATATTTGAAGAATACTTCATTTATTAGCACTAGTTTGCTGCGTAAGTTCATAGTGTTTTTGTTTTGAATGAAGGTATTCAGATTGCTGTTGATTTATTTATCGATTGTCAGTTCTTATCAGTATTTCACTGTTGCTATTTGAGTTTACATATTATCGTATTGTCATTCGGAGATAGTGGATGAAGTTATGGATACTAGAAAATGGATTGCCAAGTGGAGAAATCAGAACATATCTGACATATTCTTCTGTTAAAGTTCAATAGAAGTATGACAGGACCGGAAGCAAGTAGAAACATTTGTGACATGTATGGGGCTAATGCCACTGGAGAGAGCATGGCAAGAAAATGGTTTCTCATTTTGAGGATAATCTTTTTGACGTTAGTGACACTCCACAATGATCCATGTCTGTGTGCTCAAGGACGGTCAGATGTGACGAACTGTGATCATTCTAGTGTCAGGTGACATTTGCGTGCAGTGGGGAAGTTCCAAAAATCAGTTTTAATGGTACTGCATGTTGTAAGCCAAAATCACAAAAATAAATGGATGTCCATATGTGCATCTCTGCTTACTCGTAATCAATTTTGTTTTGAATACCACTGACCACTTCTCTTCGGTATCGTTATTTGGTAATGAGAAATTGTTTCTTTACGCTAACATAAGGAAAAGAGAAGAATGGTTGAACCCAGACAAAGCAGCATCTCCCCATACAAATACATGTGTGCATCCACAAAAGATAATGTTATGCATCTGGTGGAACAGCAAACATGTAGTGTGTTACAAATTGCATCTCAGAGATGTAACCGTCACTGCTGAACTGCTTCCCTGAAGTGTGACCATCACTGCTGACATTTACTGTCAACAACTGAGACGTCTTGCAGACGCCGTCCAAGAACAACAACCAGGAAGGCTGTGTTAAGTAATGCTACTCCACAGTAATGCCTGCCGCATCTGCTAGACTGACAACAAGCACTACACAGGAATTGGGTTGGGAAGTCTTTCCACGTGCACCTTATTGACCTGATCTTGTATACCCAGCTCTCCATCTTTTCAGTTTTCTATCGATCAACTTCAAGGAACTTCCTTTTTGAGCTAAAATGTCCTCTGAACATGGCTCTGCGTTCTTTGCCTCAAAACCACGATTCCTACAGTTGGATTGAAAAGTGGCCCCAGCACTGGCAGTCTGTTGGAAATAGTGAAGGAGAGTGTATAGTTGAAGACATAAACCCTGTTATGTGTGTCTGTTGTGTTTATTAAACTTTTGGAAAACTCTACGAACTTGGGTGCCAACACAATATTTTATTATTATTTGATGTTATTTAACTGACAGAAGAAGAAAGTCATCAGCAATTTACAGACCATGTGCTCACAAAATTAGATGCAGAACAGTAGCTATATTATTGAAAGTATAAGTAGAAAAACTAAGTACAAATTTTACTTACCTGGAGTATTTTTTATGCCAAATGTGACACATTCACTTTCAAACTTGTTATTGATGCGAGGTGCACTATAGGTGTTCAACAATGGGGAAAAAGAACTTATCCGTACAGTATCCAAAGCACTAATGAAGGAATAACTGTTTGCACAGACCCAATAATAGATCTAAATTTACAAAAATTAAACGTCATCTGTTGTTTATATGTCAGTGTACCCACTGAAGGGTTAAATGTATTTCTTCCTTGCTTCTTTCCCATCTCAAATTGCTATAGCTTATCCTTTATCATATTGTCTTTGCACACATGCTGTTCTTTTTCTGTTTATTACTGAATGAAAGTGTCAAGTGATTTGTGTGAGCTGCGTATTGAGGCTTCTTGGAAGTGATCAGGTCATAGTAGGTTACATCATGGATGTCTCCTATGCCTCCCATGTATTTTATGTAATTTTTCATTCACAGATTTTGTTATTTGGTGATTTTTTTATGGACATTGTGACTAATTTCAGTGCCAAAGACCCACTCTGAATGGATCTAAATATTTGCTGTTTCTATAGGTGTGACAAGTTTGGTGGGGTCTCGAAATGACAATTCCTTTGGAGGCACTTCAACTACAGGATCCACTCCCGCAGGGCGATGCTGCTACGTGTGCGGCCAGCCCACATTTGCTCCATTACCTGTCTGCTCAACAGGTGTCATAGCCTCATCCACGCCCCTTGTACCTGGTGGGCCTCAGGTAAGCTCTCTTTTTTTTTTAGTACAACTTATAAGTGTAAACATAGAATTATATTATTTAAGAACTTTTAAAATTAAAGATATGGTTGAAGTTCTTGGCCTGACACAGAGATCAGAACTATATTATTAAAGTTTCCTGTTTTTACTCACTTTGTAGTCATCACACAATTATTCTTAAGTTGGTGAAGGTACATTAGTCTGCTCCTTCATTTAAAACAGTTAAGAAATGGACAACTTAATCTAGTTGTGCCCATGAAGGATGTCCCTTAACTGCAACCACATGAGGGCGCAATGTAGTATTCAGCAGTGAGCGCTGGTATGAAATGGCTGACACCATAGCAAATCAGAATGAAAAGGATTGTACAGTTTACTTGAAATAAAGCTTTGTCTATGAAGGGTGCCACTTTTTCTGAAAGCTAACCTAAAACAGATCGTCAGATAATTCGAAAAAGAATTCGCCGATTTTGTGGGCCATGGCTAAGTTGAGTCTGCTGCTTAACACCAGAAATGAATTGTGAAGGCAGTCGATAGAAGCAGTATTTGCTTTACATGGTAAAGACCAGAAGTGTTATGGTCAGTGTCTTCTGTCATTAAAAGAAATTCTTCTTGTTGATTACTTTGTACACACAATGTGTGTTCAAAAAAATAATGAGATTATTTGCTTTTTGGAAAGAATTTCGTCTATTCTCTATCAGTGTTGTCCCCTTTAAAATAATCCCCATGAGCCATTATTCACTTCTCACAGCTTTCTCCAATCCCCAATTAAGTATTGGTGATAGCTCTTAGCTGTCACTGTGACGTGTTTTTAATCTTGCCCATGCTTGTCAAACGATGGTCCTTTATTTGATGTTCATGATGTACTGGAGCATTCAGGGTGCCTTATCTTAAACATCCTTCTTTGAAATGTGTACACCACTCATAAACCCTTGCTTTTCTCATAGCAGATTCACCAAAAGCAATGCATAACATTTCTAAATCTTTGCTGCACCTAATTCCATCATTATTGCAAAATTTAGTAAAATGTTGTGGTTTATTTTATACAAAATAATACTACATATGCAACCTTTTTGGCAGCCAACAACAGGCTAAATACTTGATACAACTGACACTGTACAAATACTTTTCAGACATGTTACAAACAACACAGTGACAAGAAATTGTATGAATCAAGCTATCAGTATATGTCAAATTACAAAATTCATGAATGATACTTTTTCAACACACGTTGTATAGGTAACTGGTAAGTATAATGAGGGAAGGGGACTAGACTGTAAAAGAAAAAAAAAAGTTATGAATTTCCAATACATGTTCTCTTTTTGGCAAAGGTGCTTTAATATTGGCAAAACTGAGATATTCTGTGTATGAAGTGCGCAAACATATTCCCTGTACATTTAACATGGTAACCTCTTAACTTCAAACTACTCCTACAGCTAAAGAACTTCATAACTGAAAAACAATTTGAGTACGAACAAGAGATTATGCTAGCCTCAGATACAGTATAACCCCACTTTTATTTTCCCAGAATTAAAGTTTCCCTGCCATTTATGACATTTTTTTATCACTGCTATCAAATTTGCTATGATCACAATGTTAATTCGCACCCAATTTTGTATTTATAATTTTCTGTGATTTATGCTTTATTAATCAGTGTTCGTGGAGGAGGGACTGGCTTGAAGTAGTGTTCACAAAAATTATGTGGTTAGTTCCTTGACACCAGGGTTCTCTGCTCTACAGGTGAACTGGTAAAAAGTCAGAACCATTTGTTATCTCCTCCTGCTGCCAGGCTCTAGTTCGGATTTCAGTTATAAATAGCCATCTTCAGTGCATTTGAGTGAGTTGTAATCCAACAAACTCTTAGCAGTACATGTTGTGTACTGCCTGTACAACCCAACTTCACAGTTGTAGATTGTCATGTACTGCTGGGAGTTTGTTGTATTATAATTCTCTCACATGCACTGAAGATAGCTGTAGGTAGCTGCAATATGGACATGCAAGAATTAAAAAAAATCCAATGATATTGCGACAGGTGGCTGTATTCCAACCTTTAAGTTGTACTCATTGTGACAGCTGATGGGAGTAACTAGGTTCATTTGAATGAAGGTATCATGACCAATCACAACCATTTTTAGGACTTCTCTACTGCATATGTGGAGTTTTGTGATTGAATGCATATTTCCCATGTTTTGTTTGAGCACTTGTTGTGCTAGTTGACACCGTGGTGCTTGTTGTGTTGGTCAGATGTCTGGTTTAAATGATGAACACTGCACATTATGTATTTCTTTTTTTTTTTAATGCTTAACAATGCGCGTTTCAAGAATTTGTTCTCGCTCTCAGATGCAAATATTTACGTTAGTGTTTTTTAAAAATGTTTCATTCACCTGAGGCGCAGTACCTTCTAACCTCAAAAAGATGACAACAGTGTAGAGATACGGAACAACACATGTACAAACATCACATAAAATACTTCTGTAAATATTTGTATTTGATAATCTGAATAAATTATCTAAATGCATCAAGCAAAGTATGAAAAAATACATAAGTGATGTAGGGTATCATTATTTAAATAATGAATCACCCATTGCTGTTTTTTATCTGGTTTCCCAAAGCACCGACAATAAATGAAATTAAGTCAAATGTTTCTACTTCCCAGATAATTACCGGTTGCAGTTACACCAGTGGCAAAACATAGTACAAAATTGAGATAATCTTTATTGGATAATAAACATGTCCCCAGCTAGTATTTTGATGCCTATTATTATTATATATATAATACATTAACTATGGAAATGCAATGGAGGATCTTGTACGGCAATTTCACTGTTTAAAAGTCACCGTTTAAAAATTTATTTCCCACATTTTACACTTTCCCACATTTGACACCATTTCTTTTAAGTCCCTTGTAAAGTGTAAAAGTGAGGTTTTACTATATACTCTTTGCAGACTTCCCACAATCTCATTCAGAGGATGTGATCTATTCATTGGAGAAACATTGTATTAAGTGCATTGATATTAAGTGAAAATGGTCTTTAAATGAATTGTCACTTTACCCTGTAGACTTCCAGTTTCTCAATATTAAAAATTTAAATGGCCACAATTCCTCTCAGAAAAAATTTCTTGTTAACAATGAAGCTTTGCCTTCTCTAGTTCTTTTTATCTATTGAATCTGAAACTTATTGTACAAACTTAAGCTATGTGTGTCTTAATTTACGTTGTTTGCAAACGACCAGGTTAGTTCAATGTGTGTATGCCCAGGGAAAAACAGGAAATCTTGGAGAAACTCAAGAATTTTTTAGAATTTTGGGAATTTTTCATTGTTTTAGATTTCTGAGAAATTTTTGTAATTTTGACCAGAAAGAATTGATACTCCAACGAGGAATTTTACTTCAGCCCACTACTGCAGAATAAAACAGAAATGAGAGAGTAATACGAAAATAAAATGTTAGTTGCAAAGAAAATGCACCATTTAAAACAGCAAAACACAGTGCACACAAAAGCATGTAGAGAAACAGGCCGCAGATAATCCGCTTACGGGTGATTGTCTACTATACTAATTTAAGCCACAAACTTTTCCCGTTTGAGTGTTCGCACTACTTAATAGGGGTGTTGGTTGGCTGACTACACCAAGTGTCGGATGAGCTGAAGAGTTACTGTCATTGGCTGGCAGGCTAATGTGACTATTTCCCATTGACACATTTCACCTCTATTTGTGCATTTTCAGATTGGCTTGCGAAGAAATAAAAAAATTTCACTGTAGTGGCATGACCCCATTTAGTGAGATTTGAGTATCAATGAAATATTATACGACTTACTGATATTTGGCAGTATTTGGTATGTGGGATATCACACATAGAATATTCCGGTAAGTAAATTCCCCTTGTCAAATCTTTAAAAACACTATGTGGTGTCCTACAAAATAGAATAAAACAAAAGATGACTGAAGGGTACATAAAAAAAATTGAACTGTTTTGCCCTTAAAGTGACAACTGTTACTGGAAATAAGAATGAAGCAGCAGATTACCTCATTACAGCACGTGACACAGTCCAGTGCAAACCAAATAGTATTAGGCCTACAGGAAATATTTAAATCATAAATATGCTGGAGATGTGCATATTCAGGTTGCACACATCTCACTGGATACGAAAACATATAAGGCCCCTAAGACTAGTGCACACGGCTCTTAGCTGATGGTGCCTGCAGGCTGTAAGCTAAGATAGTGTCAAGTTTCTAAATCTTGTCATATCAACAATCAATTATAGTTGTTATAAATGGCTGGTGTTCTAAATATTTACTGACATAATGCTTACATCAGTAGCCAGAATAATCAGGGCAAATGAAAATTACACATTAGATTGTATGACCCCTCTGTTTAAAAACTTAGCTAAATCGGCGCAAGAGCAAGGGTGGCAGTATCAGTTACGTGTCAGTTTACATTGAGCGTAAATACAAAAATCAGTAAACTTAGAAAATTAGAAATTTAAAAAGATAACATTTTGAAAATAGTAGGTGGCACAGTTCAAGTACAAAGCATCCAGGGCTTAGCTATTATCACTAAACATTGCTCTCGTAGTGACGTAATACACTTGGGTCTTTCCAGCCAACTGATCATTTTGGAGCCACCTGTCTGTTTTCCTTTTCTGATACATTAAATGCATTCGCAATTGTGAATAAGGACAACCATCAGCTGTAGAATGGAATGATTACAATGAAAATTTGTGCTGGGCTGGGACTCAAACCCACATGTCCTGCTTATCGCAAGTGGCCGTCATGGCTAGTCCCGAACTTCCATATGTTACCAATCATGCGTCTACGACCCGTTCTCATACATCCATTATGTATATTCCCGCACAGGTCAGATGTTGTACTTGAAAATCGCTTGCCTGGTATCAGCAGATAAATATGTCGTCTCGGTGCGTGTGTTATTCTCATTGTGATGCAAAGTTCCTTTTGACATGCATGCATGCATGTCAAAACTTTGTTTTTAATGTTTAAAAACTAAATGTTTGCATATCCAAAGGAAGAGGGACTTTTGGGTCTGGCCATGAGTTGTGTACAGGGGACCATTTGTGATAAGTGGGAAATCAGGATTAAAGTCCTGGTTTAGCAGAAATTTTCATTGTTGTCATTACATTCTGCAGCTGGTGGTTGTTCTAATTTGCAATTTGCAAATGCATTTAATGTATTTCATAATGGCTGTAGTTGCTGTAGTGCCTGTTCCTTGCATGTCCAAAGCAACTTTGCATTGTAATCAGAATAACACAGGCACTGCAATATCATTTCTCCTATGTGCTTAGCTATTTCCCTTTCTTCCAGGCTGTTGAGTATTTTTCCCTGTTTGAGCTTAGTGGAGTATTTTTAAATTTTGCAACTTGGGAGTGTGTGTCCACTGGTCATTTGCTAATTTCATATGTACATATACTGGATATTGATAACCTCCAGAGAAAGCTATTCGAAAGTCTATCCCCCGGAAGAGTCTAGCCAGATCATACATAAGTTTCCTAAAAAGGGCAAGTGTACAGAATATTATCTGCATCAGAAATGCTGTTACAATAACTAATGTGATCTTCACACATTTTTGCTTCGTAGATTTGGTTTGCAATGGAAGTGCTGTAGCCATTCTTAATAACAATATGTTTGAGCTTTCTAAGTTCCGTGATGTTGGCATAGTCACTAAGAGATAACTCTAACACCCGGGGAACCATTGCTTTGAAATAGCTGAGTTTATTTTGCTGGAGGTCGAGTGACGCGTGAATAATGAAGTGCTTCATGGTTCATTTTCTCAAAATGTCAACATGAAATTTATTACCTATTAAATGAAGCCAACAGATAGAGATAATTTAGTACTTCATCTTGGTCTATGTTCTCATGGATGAACACCATTTTTAATGGAGCGCATTGAATTCATTGGTCAGTGTAACAGTCTCAGAAGCACTGTCATTAAAGATAACTATAATATCATTGGCATAGCCCAGATAAAAAAGGATTTTATGACCCGCTGGTGACTTCTGACTGAAAAAATTTTCATTTGTGGTGGTTTACAAGGATGTCTACTAGAAAACCAGCCCAGCCAGGCAGCTATCCATAGCAAGTCCATCAAATTGCTTACAAATGTGATTATTAAATGAAAAGTAATTGTGTGACGTGAACAGTGGTAGAAGAGAAAATACCTCAATTTCTCCTGTAGTCACGCACTTATTATTAATTAAATTTCCTTAAATGATGAGATGGTCTCGTCCACGGAGAGGTTCACTTATAAACTTTTTATTATCTTAATGTCAATAGGCAACATCCTTGTGGAAATGTCATGGCTGTAAATCAGAGTAAAATGTTCTTTCTGGTTGCCTTTTGTACCCCAACAACAACACTGTTAAAATATTTTTTCCAGCAATTGTAGTAAAAACTTTCGAGCAGGTTCTCCAGGATTCCCTCTACCTTCAATTATTGGGTCAATCAGGAAGCTATCTTTGTGCCTCAATCTGACTCCTAAGTTCCGACATTGGGAAATAGTAGGAAAAAAAAAATTACACTGTAACCAAAACTGCCTGTTTCTTCATATAGTTTCGGTGCTTCAGAAGCTACCATGCTTTATTTGTTGGAATTCTTTTGTAGTAGGAAAATATGCAGTGTACATGTTGCCGCTTTGTTTATATATAAAGAAACTTTCACGTGGGAAAAATATATTAAAAACAAAGATTCCAAGACTTACCAAGCGGGAAAGTGCCGTTAGACAGGCACAATAAAAAACACACACACACAAAATTTCGAGCTTTCGCAACTGGCGGTTGCTTCGTCGGGAAAGAGGGAAGGAAAGGTGAAAGGATGTGGGTTTTAGGGAGAGGGTAAGGAGTCATTCCAATCCCGGGAGCGGAAAGACTTCCCTTTCATCTTTCCTTCTCCTTCCCTCTTTCCCACCAGGTGCGAAAGCTCGAAATTTTGTGTGGTTTTTTTTTTAATTGTCCCACTTGGTAAGTCTTGGAATCTTAGTTTTTAGTGTGTGTGTGTGTGTGTGTGTGTGTGTGTGTGTGTGTGTGTGTGTGTGTGTGTGTGTGTGTGTGTGTACACACACATTTATTCCGTAGGAGACGGTTCAATCCCGCATCCGGCCATCCTGATTTAGGTTTTCCGTGATTTCTCTAAATCGCTCCAGGCAAATGCTGGGATGGTTCCTTTCAAAGGGCACGGCCGACTTCCTTCCCTAATCTGATGAGACCGATGACCTCTCTGTCTAGTCTCCTTCCCCACAACAACCAACAAACACACATTTGGGGGGGGGGAACATGGTGCGAGTTCCAGCAACCTTCGGACTACGAACCCGAGCTCTTACCGCTGCGTCACGACGCTGTGGAAAATTATTAATCGTAGAGAGTATTTCTCCGCAACGGTTTCTTTTAATTTTCGATTTTCTCGACAACAGCTGAGAAGTGCATCTTGGTGCTTTGCCCCATTACACCTCTGGTCATGAGCTTTTATTATGCACAGTATGAATCGAATCTGAATTTCGCAATTGGTGGCCTTCCTTTGCAACTGCTTTCACTCAAGAAAGAAGGCATTTTTAACTAGGAAATCCAGGCGTGTTTTTGGTCTTGTCCATATATACACATAGCAGTAATGAGGGCAAGTCGAAAAGTAATACCTCAGAATTTTTTATTCTGTTCTCAATATTGGTTGAGGTATTAAATGTCTTGCATATCACTTGCTTGACTTTTCAACTAGGCTGATGCATGTTGCAACCTTCTGCCACTAGAGGGCTCTGAATTGTTGTGTGTAACATGGTGGTGTGTAAAATAACTATGTTGGTGCATGTGAAACAGTGTGCTGCAATTGAGATTAGAATTTGAATAGTTTGTACACATGTGGAGCATCCTCTCCATCATGACGATGCTGGACCACACATGAAAACTGAGACATCTGCAACAATCAGACACATTTGGTTCAGTATTGTCAGCCATCCTCCATACAGTCTCGACTTGGCCGCATCCTATTTCATCTGTATCCAAAACTTACAGAAATACCACCTTCTAGGACTTAGCTTTCATAGTGATGAAGTAGAAGTGAGGTGGCAAGGTGAAGTGGCTCTGGCAACAAAGTCAGACGTCTGCAGTATGGTATTAACAAACTGGTTTCTCGTTGGTAGAAATGTGTTCCTCGCCCGGGTAACTATGTTGAGAAATAAACAGGTAAGCATGAAGTAAAAAGACATAGAATGTTAATGAAGTTTGTTTTATTTAAAAGCGTGAGAGTTTCCACATAAAAAAATTTAGAAGCATTACTTTTCAATAAATCTTTGTACATACTCATAAGTATTTGAATTGGGGACTTTCACTGTTTTGGAGAAAGTTGATTGTACACAGCATTAAATGAACCAAACTTTGACACCCTGTAGGCCCAATTGTCTGCTACCAGACATGAACTATCTTCTCTTTCAGCTCTATTTTAGATGCAGAGTAGTATTGGCATAGATGTTTTTGACATTACCAACCTGATATTCTCAGTAGATTTCATGTTGGGTGACTATGCTGACCACTACTGTCTCTGGAAACTCTGATCATCCAGACATTACCATGTAATAATTGATCAGTGGCAACTGATATTGTCACTTTGGAAATTAAATGGCCCAGATTTGCACCACTAAAAGAGTCCCTAGCCTTCTTCATTATTTCCTTTTCAGTTATTTTACACTACAGTGTACCACTGACTGCACCTGTACATATTTTTATCCTTCCAACCCATGTGGAGCAAAGGCACACCACACTATCAGAACTTTTTGATTTGAATAACACACTCATAATACTCTCCTGTCTAAAACCATAGTTCTAAGCCAGCATCACTACCACACAAACTCCTATTTGACAGAGAGAATTACCCTGTCCCAGTCTTCCACAGTACCTTCATATGCACTGAAGCCTGTCTGAGATGGCTTTCTTAGGTGTTTTAGCTTTCTTGTGCTCGACATTAAACTCTGAAAGTTGTTTTAAGCAGTGTTCAGTGTGAAATATGCTTTCAACATCCTCTTCAAATTTGGAAGGAATTTGATTGTTCTCTCTTTGCTGGGATTTTTACTCATCTGCATAGTCAGAAACTTGTCCTCCTTATGACCACATCTGTGTTAGAAGCTTGATATTCCAGAATCTCTCTGCTTCTGAAAAATATTTCCTGCTGTTTGGTGATAAGTGAATAGTTTCTTTTCCGTTTCTGCATTTGAATCGCTTTTATTTATTTATTTAATAATAATAATAATTATTATTATTACTACTACTACTACTACTACTACTACAAGGTGTACAACTTGGCTTCCGCTGTTTGCCGATAGGTGGCGACAACGGTAAGTAGTGGTCGAAAGAAACAGATTGCAGATGTCAGACAGTTAGCTTCGATCTTGGTCAACATAATCTCATTCAAACGTTAGTTGATCTGTGTCTGAATCATAAAGTTGCTCTTGATTGAAAATGTTAGTTTACGAGCCCAATTCTCGTCATTTGCAGGAGGTGTTACTGTTTTGTTTCAGTATGAATAAAACAGCGGCTGAGTCTCATCGAATACTCTCTTGGATGTATGGTAAGGACTCTATTAGTAAAAGAACGTGTTGTGAGTGGTTTCAGCACTTCAAGAACGGTGATTTCAAGAGAGGAAGTTTTCGAAGATGCAGAATTGGAGAAGTTGCTGATTGAAGACTCGCATCAAACTCGAAAAGAATTAGCATGATTGGTGGGAGTGACACAGCAAGCCATTTCAAAACGACTCTAGGCTATGGGCATGATTCAGAAAGATGGAACTTGGTTCCCGTGTGAGCTGAAACCAAGAGACGTTGAATGGCGTTTGTGAACAGTTACTTCAGAGGCAGAAACGGAATGGATTTCTGCATCGAATTGTGACCGGGGATGAAAAAGGGGTCCATTACAATAACCCTAAGTGCAAAAAATCATGGGATATCCTGGCCATGCTTCCACGTCGACAGCCAAATCAATCATTCACAGCTCCAAGATCATGCTCTGCATTTGGTGGGACCAGCTTGGCATTGTGTACTAGGAGGTGTTAAAACCGAGTGAAACAATCACAGGTGCTTGTTATCAAATGCTATTAATGCATTTGACCAGAGCATTAAGAGACAATGTCCGCAATATAGCAAGAGGCATGATAAAGTGATTTTGCAGCACAACATTGTTTGAGCCCAGGTTGCAAAAGATCAAAACATACTTGGAAACGTTAAAATGGAGGTACCTGTCGTATTCTCCACACATTGCTCCCTCTATAACCTGTTTAGAGCAATTGCGCTTGGCCTGGCTGACCAACACTTCCGATCTCATGAAGAAGTCGCAAATTGGATAGATTTGTGGATCGCTTCAAAAGATGAACAATTTTTTCGCTGCGGGATTCATGCATTGCCTGAAAGATGAGAGAAAGTAGTGGTCAGCGATGGAAAAATATTTTGAATGATACATGTGTAACCAATTTGTTTCATTAAAGCCTCAAATGTTGGGGGGGGGGGGGGGGGGGGGGGGGGGAGGGAACGGAACGGCCAAAGCGAAGTTGTACATCTTGTAAATGGCTAATGTTGTTCCATGTTTTCTTGGTGAAATTGTTCCTTTCCATAGTCTAAAACAATAAGTTTTGGCAACATGCTCTTCAGGGACCTTCTACAAATATTTAAAACCATAGCAACATTATGATAGTGGTGTTTAAGAGTGGAAGGGAAAATAAAATAAAATAAAATAGTTGAAACTTACTCGGACTTGTTTTAACTCTGGACCAAAGGGAAAGATTTTTCACACTTTATTAATTGTTAGTAGGCACATAATGTGGCAAGGGAATACTGTTATGCCATATGGTGGCGAAATATAAATTTCTAAATAGTTGAAAAATTTACTAAGAGGTTAACAGCTTGTCAACCAGAATTTCCATGTGTGTTTAGTTCACTTTATTTCTCTTTATACAAATAAGTATTACAGTAGAAGCCCGCTAATCTGGTATCTTTGGATGTTGATGGTGCTGAACTACTGAAAATGGTTCATTATCATCTAAAAATAAAATTATATGGAGTGTAATAACAACAAAAATAATCAATTATTGGTAAAATAATATAAATGTGTTGATAAAAAAAATCTACTCACCCTGACCTGGGGTTCTGGGTGACTTTTCTGAACTGTACCCCTTTCCCTAATAAACCTTTCCAGTCCTTCTCCTTCACCCCTCTTCCTTCCCCTTTAACTCTTCGGCCAGGAGGAGCCACTGGCTCCAAAAGCTTGTAATAGTTAAACCAGTGTGTGTGTGTGTGTGTGTGTGTGTGTGTGTGTGTGTGTGTGTGTGTGTGTGTGTGTGTGTTGAGTAGATTCTTTATTATATGAAGTGTGAGACACAAGGTACTCAATGGTGCTGGGCACCCAGTGACTGGCCTTAGTGTTTATTGTGCGTTCTATACTTTCGTTAAAGTGATAAAAATGTTCAATACAGTATAAAACAACGTTTTAGGGAACAAATGAAAAAACTTTATTGCATGCTTCCTGTAGTGTAATTTTAAGATTTTATGTTCATTTCAGGACACTACAGTTTTATACTGCAGTACAGTCACTTGAAATAAGACTTAAAGCCCTTTTTTTAATTTCTTTATTTTGCATCCTTTTTTTTCCTTCTTCAAAGCCTCATGATGTATGGAACACACATTCTGCAGTCTTGTGTGATTTGCTACTTTCAGCAAATCTTATAAATGTATCAATAGCGACAGCTGCTTCATTCTAGGTGGGTGGAGGTGCCAAGCTTGTTGCGCCAACCCCTTCATCTTTGTTGTATTTGATATCTGATAGTAAAAGTTCTTGTTGTGGCTCTCGTTCACATTATGCTATCAGTTCGTGTTATATTTCTTCGACTACTGGTTCTTTATTTGTCAGTGTCTGCCCATTCCAAAACTTCGTCTCGTGGTGGACTTCTTATTTCTTTTTTAGCAACATCAAACAGGTTCAAAAAGCATCATTTCCGACTGCAATACTGTTATCTGTTTCTTCTTCGTAGGCATATGGCCAGGGTTTTTGCCAAACTTCCGAAGAGTAGCAGGCTTATCTCTATTCCACACCAAAGTGGTTCCAAAAATTAGCATCTTTGATGATAATCTTTTTTAAAAATCCACCTCTGAACAATCTGAATTGATAAGCTCTTGAAGAGAAGCAGCTCTGTAAATATATTTGAATGTTGAATGACTCCCTGACCGATTGACTGAATCAGGCAAGTAACGTTTGCTGGAAATAAATGGTGAATATATTCCCTGAGAGAAATTCAGATGCTGGGGATGGGGTGTACAATTATCTACCAAAAGTAAACTGCGCTCTGTTCAGGCAAACCAATTTTTTGAAACTGGCTCTCAGAAAAGGTATGAAATTATGAAAAAACCAATCTTTTAAGTTCTGAATTCTTTCTCCAGTTCATGGCAGGGTTGGTACAGCATCTAGTAATATATGAAGAAGAAACAAACGCTTGGTAGTAAGGTTGTAATCATTTTTGGTTTACCAATGATATGTTTTCTCTTTATTCAGTTGTCTTCATATGGGCTTACACCAAAAAAAATTACATTTCATTAGAAATGGAATGATCCCATTTTGCAAAATTTGATTTGCTAGCACGAAGTTGTAGCACGGCATGATGTTATGAGGGTTGCTCAAAAAGTAATGCAGTGCATTTTTTTTCTCAGCAGAAAACAGTGCTACCAATGCAAAATGTGTTTTATTTGAAGTCGCCTGAGTTAGTGTGCGAAGTTTCCATCATTTCTGACAATAGCATAGCTCCAGGACAGTTTCAAAATGGCGTCTGTTAGTGATGTACGTTACATGCAATGTGCCATCATTGAATTTCTCATTGCAGGGAAAGAAGCTATGGGGAATATTCGCAAACGTTTGTGCAAAGTCTGTAGAGCATCTGATGTCAACAGAAGTACAGTCAGTCACTGGGCACAGAGGGTGAGATCATCAGAAGGTGCTTCAGCAGAGCTCCACTATTTTTCAGCGGTCAGGGAGTCCATTATCAGCTGTCGCATCTGACAGCCCCTTCGGACTTTCACTTGTTTGGCCCATTAAAGGATGCCATTTTGTGGAAGACATTTTGTGGACAATGAGGTGGTGATTCACACAGTGAAGCACTGGCTCTGCCACTAGTACAAGGATTGATACCTACAGGGCATACAAGCCCTTGTTTCACACTGGCGGTAGGTCATAGAATGGGATGGAGATTACATGGGGAAAATAGGGTGTGTTGATAAAACACCATTCTTTCATGCATGTAATTCTCATTAGGTTCAATAAAGAATTGCTGAAGCAAAAAAAAAAAAAAAAAAAAAAAAAAAAGAAAAAAAAGAAATTACAGTATATTACTTTTTGGGCAACCCACGTAGATGGTGTTAGGCACACAGGATACCGAGCGCGCGAAACTTTCCAGCAAATAATTATCCTCGTCAGATATTCAGAAACATATCCCAGTGTGCTGTAAATAAACAGAATGGAATATAACCATAAAATAGTCACACTTGGTGACTAGCTTTATCTTTTTTCTTCTGGTTTAGTGGTGTGTAATATATATTTTTATGAAAAAGCCCAGTCACTGAGTGTGACTATTTTTCGGCTGTATTCCATCCTCTTTATTTATAGGATATCACACAATGTTCCTGAATATTTGATGAGTGCAATTATTTGATAGGATGTTCTGTATGCTCGGTATTCCATGTGCCTAACACTGTCTCATAACATAGTCATGTTACAATTTCTTGCTAGTAATTGGTATTTTGCAAAATATTGTCATGGTACCACTAATGAAATGTTTTTTGTATAAACAAATCTGAAGGTGCCTGAATCAGGTGAAACATGCCAAGTGATTTCAAGCTTTCGTTGTTTTGTAAGTGTATCATTTCTACATTTCGCATCCACTTCGTTGTGAGAGTTGCTTGGTTGAGAAAATATTCCCAAAACAAAATGCAGCACTACTATAATTGTGATGTAGAATAGCAGCCATTGTGACTGCACTTTAAAATAGCACTTCTTAAACACTGTAGACAATTGCTGCATGACAAACTGTCTGACAGGTGATTGAAAAAATGGTTGCCACTATGTGACTTAAAATTGTTGACCATTGCCTAGTGCGACTGAATTCCACTAAACGCATCTGAAATTTTCAGTATGTATGAAGTGATGCCAGATTATTGATTGTGCTTGACTGTTGGATGCCACATTAACTTTCACTGTATTTAAAATTGCTTGATAAATCTTTCTGTTTAATGTAGGGTTCTAAAACATATCAATATGTAAGCAAAACATTGAGTAAAGTTAAGTGTAACAAGAAAATATTGGGATGCATCCAAGTGGGATTATTTTCCGAGACTGCAAAGTATTACCATGACAAATGGGATCGCGGTCAATCTTGGCAGTCATGAGCTTGACAGTTGAAAACAAAGTTGGTCAAGATGTCCAGTACGAGTGTAGTTGATTGTGGTCAAATCATCATTGCGTGACACATGGTACACAATGTCTCGAGTCAAGTAGGCTCATCAGGTGTCTGAGGCAACTTGTGGAGAATGTTGGTGCTGCAGAATGTGAATTGTTGTTGTCATTACTTTTCAAACATTCCCTACCCTTTTTCCCTACAGCCCAAAGTTTAGATTGACATTTCTTACTCAGCTGCACTTTTCTTACAGTTACTCTCCTATTTCATGTCTTTCTTCCGGCCAATTAAAACAAACGTATACAGTAATCCTGAAAGTTGGAGATCCAAGTAGATATGGCAGCTTGGTTGGCGGTTTTTTGTGCCCAGGGGCTAGGTGTTTTTGCCATCAGAGACAGTGGCTAGATAGGACTGTGTGTTGTGCGTTGTGTGTGTGTGTGTGTGTGTGTGTGTGTGTGTGTGGTGTGTGTGTGTGTTGGGGGGGGGGGGGGGGGAATTGGACTGTGAAACAATTGGGACTTTGTGCAGGTGCAGATGACTGTGCAGTTTAACACCCCACAAACCAAACACAGTCATCAAACTTATGTCAGCCAGCTCGTTAGTAGACACTTGAACTGGGAAAAATGTCATTTGTAGACATAGATTTCCTTAAATTTTAATTATTTCATACCAGTAATGGAAAGGAAGGAAGGAAGGAAGGAAGGAAGGAAGGAAGGAAGAGTACAGATTGAAAGACATAAAACTTTACATTTTAATCAAGTCACTATGCTGAAGTATCGTATGGAGTTTCAGATACATTGTCTTTGAAATCTGTATCAGTTTCCAATGAACCATTGCTATGACACTTTGTCGAGGAATTAATTTTATAACTGTTGCTGCACTTAGAAAACTTGCTATTATTTTCATTTGAAGTGTAAATTTTTGTGTTCTTACTACTATTCAGTTTTCCCATACTCAAGTTCTTGTGGGTAAAGTAATCTGTTGCCAAATGTGTTCAGAGTTTGTGTGTGCAATGATATTGTTTACATTGGTTCGTCCAGAAATGTGAAACTGGAGTTAGTGTCAATAGTTAATTTCAAGAGCACACATGAAATAAAGCACTATCACCTCAATTCAGTTGTGGCCTACCATGTATAACTGAAGATGAGACACCGAATCTCATACTGTATCCTGCAGAAATTATTAATAAATTAAATTATTAAAGTTGGTTATAAAACATCTTTATACAATTGTACAACAGTTAATCACAACCACAGCTTGTCTGATGTTAATGTGTCTGCTCTGATATTTTAATTATCTTTCTTCACCACAATTCATTGCTGCCTCATTTTTTAAAAATCAGTTTCTCAGTTCTTGCTTTGTAAGTAGGGTCAGCCAACATATAACCTCAAGTTCAGTATTAATTTTAAGTAGCACTGTTTTGGTATTTGTATGTCCTGTTGATCATTTCTTTTCTTGCTATTTGTATTTGCTGTTGATTATTCCGTTTCTTCCACAGGTTTTTAAATTCCTACCCCAATAACTTAAAAATTATTTCTGTGCTTCAGGCTGGACGGAGGCCTTCTGAGCGCTTCATAAAACCTGCTGTGCCAGTCCCGACTGTGCCAACAGTAGCTGTTGGTGGTCCAGCTCCCACTCCAATTCCGTTGCAGGCACAACAAGCACAGAATCAAGCACAGCAACCTCCACGCAACTCATCACCACTGCCTATGGAGTTGGGAAAGAGTTAGTGTTGGTCCTTACAACACACTTCGAATGCTGAGGCCAATACATTATTGTCTCTCTTTTTTTCATGTTAAGAGGTTTTCCAGCCAAAACATAGTAATCCTATTGTTGTAGCTGATTTCTCAGTTGCAGTTGGTTTTCCTATAAAGTTATTGGTGTAACGTTGTTTGGTAATAATGGGATGTGTAACATATCCGCATTCTGTGTATGAGAAGGAAATTTCTTTGAGGAATGCATTGTGGAAAGTTTTCCCAGTTTCTCATGTTAAATTTTCTTGATTTACTGCTGTTACAATATGAAATTTTTAGATATAAGGCAAAAATATGTTCCCCTCTGCTTCTTAACCATTGAGTGCAGCATTTGATGAAAAGATGTTTGAAATGTCTTTCCAGCTCTACTGTTACTTGTTGGAAACTAGCTTCTTTCTGTGTAAGGACTTGGTGATGTGTTCAGAGTTTTACATCAGGTCTCTGTTCCTAACATTACCTGGCCCACTGAGTGTAACATTTTACTAAAGTGAGAAAGTGTCAAAATGAATGTATGTGTGGGTGCATGTGTGTGCTATAATCTTGGTTTTTGCTGCGTATAAACTGATGCTAGCTTGAGTTGTCTTCACTCTAAACCTGTAGCAAGAAGATGGCTTTGAACAGTTGTGTGCTTTATATTGTATTTGAAGCGTGTGACGCCAGATAGAAACTGAGCTGGGACGTTGGGATAACCCCCTTTTTTTCTTTGTAAATTGGCTTTAATGCACTGATACAGTGAGAGTTGCTTGGGTTTTTTTTAATAACAGAAATTATTTGGCGATAATTCTGTTTTTGTTTTACTGGATTGTGATGCGCATCATTTTGACTGATAAAACTTGTGATTTGCATGTGTATTGTGTGGATGTGTGTGAAATTTATGTTACATACTAATTTAAGAATGTAGCAGAGTAAGCTTTAAAAGGCCATTGTATTTTTTTAGCCATATTCAGAAAGATCTGATGAAAGTTTATAGGGAGGGATTGTGGGCTTGTTTATTGTTGTACTGCTAAAACCTATTTCTCTTGGGGTGCTGTGTCCTTTTGCAGTAGGTGGCAAATCGAACAGGGTGTGAAATTTTATGCTAAATACTTATCGGTGTTTAAGTCTCCTTCCCAAGAAGCGATGTTTTTTTTTTTCACATTCCAAAATGTAAAGAACTTGAACTGTGTGTTCTCAAATGTTGTTCCTTTTAAAGGGAACAGTTGTAATATGATTGGATCTTTATTTTGATGTTAATTGTCATTTATAAAAACTGTGAAAAGAATTATGTATGTGTGAATATATAACCTGTACTTGCACATTTATTTTTCTAAACTTTGTTTCTCCTCTTCAGGTGTTTGACACATGTATGAATTTTTGGCAATTATTGCTGTATACTACTGGATATAATCCCTAGTCATAATTTTTTGAGATTATTGAATTCCAGTTGGAGTCATATCTGCAAAATGTTGAATTATTTGGTAACCAGTACTTTATTTGCATTTGTTTACAATTGTAATTGCTTTAGCCCTCAACTGAAAATGTTAACCCACATATTGCTGTTGGTAAAATATGTTTATAGAAACTCTTCATCAATAAAAAGAATTGCTTTGGATTATAAATTGGCATAGATTTTTTTACTACTGTTTACTACACACATTCTCTTCTTTCTCCTAATCACTAAGATTTACAAGGAACGAAGATTCATCATCAAATCTTGTGCAGTCCATGGTTTGTCATTGTTTGAAAGTACTTTCGCAAACATTCATAGGGATTTAAAAAAAAAAAAAAAAAAAAACCAACATGAGCCACAGTGGAATTGTCTTGTCTTGTAAGTAGTAAAGGACATTCAATTTATTTAAAAATTGCAAATTCTCTAAAAAAAATAAACACATACATTTATTGGTATTTCCAGTAGAAAGATTTATGCAAGAGATCTTGAAATATACCATTGAACAACAGCTTTTAAAGAAACACTCTGAGATGATGATAATAGATATGTTTCATTGACGACATTTTAACAAAATTTCTGTGACAGTAACATCCATGAGAGAACAGTAATCTACTTTGGCAACAGTACAGTTATTAACTAACAGTTTTTATAACAGCAGTGTTTCTAAATTAATAGTGCCATTTGAAATTCTCACCAAATTGTAGAAAACAAAAAAGTAATACCAGTGAAGTAGTAGTTGTTTATAAAAGGCATTGCACTGTGTCAGTATTACCTGGGGAAAAGGCGCAAGAGGGGGACATAAAATGGAGTTATTGCAGTGTTAACAATGGCACAATGCATCCTCAATGAACACTGTTGTGCAACGTGATTCACCTAACACTAAAATTTTGCTTCATTGTCGAGGAATTGTGTTTAACAAGATTAAAATGTCAGCTGTGAGTTATTAGCATCTCACTTTAGCCAACAATATTATGAAAAGAATAGTTGCTACGCACTACATAGCGGAGATGCTAAGTCGCAGTATGACAAAAAGACTGTCACAAAATGAGCTTTTGGCCAACAGGACCCCCCCCCCCCCCCCCCCCCCCACACACACACACACACTTGAGATCAGTCTCTGGAGTCTCTGGCAGCTGTACCCAGACTACGAGCAGCAGTGCATGGTAGGAGAGGCAGTTGGGTGGGGATAAGGAGGTGGGGTGGGGTGTGGGAGGTCGGTAAAATGCTGCTAAGGGGGGAGGGGGTTCCTTATTTGTCCTTGGTGTAGACAGTAAACAGAACATGCAATTCTTGACAGTCATCACACCCAACTCTGTGCTTGAAAAGAACCCTTTGCCTCATTAAATTCATAATAACTCTCCGTATTAGGACTATGTCTAGTTCCTGACTTTTTTCTTACAGTAGACAAATGTTTAAAGAATATGCTCTTTAAATTTTGTTTTTCTATTCTAATAAGTGTGACTTGTATGATTTTCTAAATACATGGTCCACTCCCGTTAATGCGACCATCACCTATGTTTGACATCAGCATGCAAGAACCACTTGCAGATGTTGGGTGGCAGCACCAGCACTGGAGAGTATATAAAGCATGTCAGGGAGACACGGGAAACAGTTGCTGTCTCTGTCATAATGTGGAAATTGAGTGATTTATCTCTCAAGCCAACATTGGAAGCATTTCCGAAATGACTAAGTCTGTAAACTGTTCGTGCATTGCTGTAGTTAATGTGTACTGTGCATGGCTAAATGACTCTATCCAAAACTGGCAATGAGGTAAATGAGATGCATTATGGGTCATAGATGATGGGTGAATGACAGCTGTTGGAATGTGTGTGGGTGAACATACATACACTGTTGAGCAACTGACCACCATAATGAACCAATGGGGTACCAACAGTGCCTCTTCAAAGACTGTTCACCGAGTGTTGCTGTGTATGGGCCTCTGCAGCAGGCATCTGGTTTGTGCACCCATGCTGACTACTGGGTGGTGATAGGCAGCCTCTTCAATTTTATGCGCCATGGGGCAGATGGCAGTTGGCATGTACTGCCCTGCAAGAATTGTTGGAAGTTTCCAGTCTGGAAGAGGGAGCATTATGGTTTGGGGAATGTTCTTGTAAGATTCTGTGGGTGAAATCATTATTGTGGAAGGGACATTAGATTAATGCATGTGTGCATTTATCCTTGGGGACCATGGTCACCCTACGTTCAGTTTGTTTTTCTTAGCCATTATGACATACCAGCAAGATGATGCAACGTGACACACAGCTCACAGTGTACGTGCATGTTTCAAAGAGCAAGAAGATGAGTTCACCACATTCCCTTGGGCACCAAACTCACTGAATTCAAACCTAATTGAGAATGTGTGTGACTACCTCAATCGGGCTGTTCACACCGTGGATCCTCAACTGAGAAACTTACTGCAGTTGTCATGGCACTGGAGCTAGCATGGCTCCACATCCCTGTCATATCTTCCAGAACCTGACTGACTGTCTTCCTGCACATTCACACTGCAAAAGATGGTCACATTAATTTGACTGGATTGTGTAGAACTTTGAGCAGTCAGTATTGTCCGAACTGTTCTTCCTCCCACTGCTGTACCATTTAATAATACATTAATTCCCTTGAAATTTGCTACAACTTTGTTAGTGTATAGCCATAATATGGTGCTGAAATATCTAGATCCTAACTTATATTTAATAGGTGGATATTTTGAGAAGTTTTACTTTATTCTAGGTCAAGATTAACAATCTATTGAAAAATTTGGAAGTACTGAGCATAATGCTACAGAAACTTCCGTGCATTGTTTTTTTACTGTAACACATTTATAAAAAATCTGATCTATGTTGCTTCAAATTTCAGTGGAAACAAAAAAAAAAAAAAAAAAAAAAAGATGTTCTTAGAAAAGATTGATCTGATAAAGTTCAAATTCAGGACAGATTACTTTCTCATGTTTACGAACAATTTTGTAACAAATTGCTTGTTTTTAAATTATTGAAATGTTTGCTGTGTGTTGCACAATCATATGAAGGCAATCACAGCCCAGCAATGCATGTGCCTAGCTTACAAGGGCTAGGGCGGTAATGGGAGGGGAGGGGAGGGGAGCGGAGCGGAGCGGAGGGGATAGGTCATCGGTCATATTGTCTTGTTTGATTCTCTGGTGCCAACTAACACATGTTGTTAATTATCCAGTTTGCTTGTTTCTTCACATCCCCAGTATCAGTGCTATGGGGTCATAATAAGCTTGCATGAGTGTGACACTTCATCAGTTTTAAAACAACATGACGACATTCAGATGAAGTAAGAGAGAAAATTATTCCTGAATTAAACATCTAAAAAATTAAACAAATCATATTAAACTGATTGTAATTGTTATTGTGAGAATAAACAACATGACAAAGACCAGTTCTGGAGGTAGTACCAACAGATGTCACTAGATTGCGAAAGAGCAAAAGTTTGAGAATTGGACTAAATCGTGATTGTGATCTTTTATTTATATATTGGTTGGTGCTGTTGCATGTGACCTGCACGCTAGAGGACCTTGCAGTCTGCATTTCAGTTGCTTAAGCAAAGAATTACGCAAGTGGTAGAGGGGGGTGGGGGGGAACAGTGACACCAGCTCAGATCAGAAAGGGAAGGGAAATGGCGAGCGGGCTGCAAATTTTGTTGTGCTGCCAACCAAGGGAATCTATACTGCATACTTTGGCTTTTTATGAACATGTACCATATTTAAACTACAGTTTGCCCAAATCCATTTGAACTAACTTGAAAGTTAGACAAATATCTAAGAATAGTATATGTTTCTGCAGGAGATGGTAAAAGTCTTGATGGGGGCCAGTAGCATACTTAACGTGTTTCCTGCAGCAGTGTTTCAATGTTCACTGTGAGGTATGATGGGAAAGAAAGAGGGTGTATCAACTGCTGTTTTTATGCAGCCAATGGGTGGGTGGGTGGATGGATGGGCGGGGAAGCAGACAGGATGTTTGCAACATTCTCACTTCAGTATAGAAGCAAAATCGGATATGTATTAGACAAAAAACAACTGTGTTCTCAGATCCACCTTAACCACAACCTCAGAAATCACAATCTATTTGGAGGGAACAGTCAAATATTTGTGACAACAAAGATATAAATTTAAGAGCTGTTTTATTAGGATCATGGTGGTGAGTAAAATAGTGATATCCCAGACGACAGGCTTAAAGGTAGTGAAGATAAAAATTACTGTAAACCATTTATTTTTGTTTATTTTATTTCCCCTTGTATTATCAAATTGTAGGTGATCAATAAATGGCCTAAGTTTAGAATATGTGTAGGAGGGGCATTTGAAATGTCCGTGCAAAAATAAAAACTACTTACATGTTTGGGGTAAACCTTTTTTATTTTTCAACAGTCTCCTTTTAGACTTATACACTTCGTCCAACGCTGTTCTAATTTGTTGATCCCTTACAAATAATAGGAACTGTCCAAGTCTGCAAAGTAGCTATTAGTTGCTGCAATCACCTTCTCATTTGAATATAACCTTTGTCCTGCCAGCCATTTCTTCAAATTCGGGAACAAATAGTTGTCAGAGGGAGCCAAGTCTGGAGAATAGGAGGGATGTGAAATGAGTTGGAATCCTATTTCCCTTAATTTTGCGACCACAACTGCTGAGGTGTGTGCTGGTGCATTGTTGTGATGGAAAAGGACGTTTTTGCAGTTCATTCGTCGGTGTTTTTCTTGCAGCTTGGTTTTCGAACGGTCCATAATGAATAATATGCACCTGTAATAGGTTTTCCCTTTTCCCAAAATACAGTCGCTATAACCGTTCTGGCTGAAGGAATGGTCTTCACCTTTTTTTGGTGCAGATTCTCCCTTGGTAAACCATTGTTTAGATTGTTGTTTGGTCTGAGGAGTATGGTAATGTATCCATGTTTCATCCACAGTGCTGAAACGACGTTTAAAGTCCTGTGGATTCTTCCTGAACAGCTGCAAACCATCCTTGCAACACTTCACATGATTCCGTTTTTGGTCAAGTGGGAGCAATCGCTGAACACATCTTGCGGATAGCTTTCTCATGTCCAAATGTTTATGCAAAATATTATGAACCCATTCATTTGAGATGCCCTTAGCACTGGCAATCGCGCGCACCTTAACTCCTCTATCATCCATCACCATTCATGGATTTTATCAATGATTTCTGGAATCGTAACCTCCACAGGTGTCCAGAATGTTCAGCATCACTTGTGCCCCTATGGCCACTCCGAAAATTTTGAAACCTCTTATAAACTGTTCTAATCGAAGGTGCAGAGTCCTCGTAATGTTTATCAAGCTTCTCTTTAGTCTCCTGAGGCGTTTTGCCTTTCATAAAGTAATGTTTAATTACCACACGAAATTCTTTTTTGTCCATTTTTTGACAATCACTAGACTTCCTTGATTCACATGAATGACAAACACAAAAAAAATATACAAATATGGCTGAAACTTGGTGTGCGTTCTTTCCAAACATACTACTATTTAAACATGACGTCGATACGCACCAGTAGTACCATCTCTCGGACTTTTCAAATGCCCCTCGTAGTGCTGTCATTTCATGCAGGTGCTTTATGGCAGTAAAAAGTTTGTGATTTTGATTAGTCAGTATGTGTTAAAAATAAATCTCTCTCAAGGAGCCTCTGAAAAAAAAAAGTGTGCCGTCTTATACTCGGAGTCATCTTATACTTGGGTAAATAAGGTATGTGTTTCTTCAAATTGTTTTGAGAATATATCTGTTAAATTACACTTAAGTGTAATACAAAGAAGAAAAACTTAAATTATTGGCAAAGAATAAATGGAAACATTAAAATTGTGTTGTTCACACCTGTCAGACTGTTCTGCACACTTTTTGCATTATTTGCAAATAACTTTCTGTTTCACATTAGTGATCAAAAACTTGTACACTGTCTATTTCTTCAAGAGATCTGTTTGTCATTTCTCTTGGTTGATCCATCCTGGAAGAAGGCTGTTTATCTTTGTTCAGTATTTATAAATTGCTGTTTTAATTTTCATCAGAATCCTTTTAATATTCTGTGATTGTTTTGTGGACCCTGGGCTTACAGGTGCTATGAGTTTTTTGAGTGATTACGTGCGCCATTGAAAACTAACTTTATGTTTTATTTATGTATTTCTGTTTTATACTTCATATATTCATAACTGCATGTATTCTTAAATTGTAAGGTTGGAGCAATGTATCCAATCATGGCAGATCCACAATTAACCCTTTAACTGGTTGCAGCATATAGATTTCTGCCCAGTGTGTCTCCAGTGCTAACAATTTAGGTTTGTGACAGGAACCGAGTGTGCCAAGAATGCTAATATCAGATAAGTATTTGTTTTGATGTTTTCTTAGTAAGAGCTAGCATCGTAGTAACACAACACCATTTATAGAGCTCCAAGCCGTTTGTAGGATTACCAATGGTTCCTTGATGCAACTCAGATGGTAGAAGCAGCAGTTCATCAACCTTGTGGCTCGTTTTGTATTATTTCATTGTATTTCAAAATGTGTAAACTCATGCTGTCTGCTGAGGAAATAGAACGTATTCTCTTGGAAAATGTTAACGGAAGTTAATTTTCTCTTTCTTCATCTTGGCCTTCAATACATCAGGGACTAGAAAGTCATTTTTCTCATTGCCCATCTTCTGGAAGGAAGTACGACTGACAACAATAATTAAGATGAAAATGATGTGCCCCCAGTGAAGAAAGACAAGTTTGTGGATAAATGTTAGTGGTACAGGAAGGAACTGAATACCATGGTTCATTATTTTGTTACCGTGTATTCAAGTGTGACTCTTATACTTTTGGAAAACTCTAGTGCACTACAAATCTTTTAGACACTGTTCACAGAGTAATTAGTCTCGGTTATTATAGACAAGACTAATAGTTACTAATAGTGTTCAGAGTACTATTCTGCTGTTTGAAGGCTTGGAAAGATAGGTATATAGTAGAAACATATTGTTTCCTGTAAGTCTGCAGGCTTTCATAGCCTTTGTCATTAAAGTTAAAATCTTCTGGGTTATTAGGGTGCATCATATTTCTTCTAAAATGATTGATGTTTTGACCCCTCTGCTGGGATCTTCAGGATCTTCTGGTGTGCACTACTTCTATTGTTTCCTGGCAGTAACTCTTCTCATGGCAAGAGCTAAAATGCCGAAATATTCTGAATATTGTTCAGATGACCCTCTTCTCAAAACTCCCACCATTGGTGATGTAATTCAAATTGTTCAAATGGCTCTAAGCACTACGGGAGTTAACATCTGAGGCAATCAGTCCTCTAGTCTTAGAACTACTTAAACCTAACTAACCTAAGGATGTCACACACATCCCTGCACGAGGCAGGATTCGAACCTGTGACCGCAACAGCAGCACGGTTCCGGAGTGAAGTGCCTAAAACCGCTCTGTGATGTAATGTCATATGACATACACACTGTTCAACAAAAGCTTGGAATAATACTGTAAAATGTAGTCTATGATGCTAGAAATCTCATTGACTCAGGTGCTTCATACATTATTCATTTGGAGCCCATATACTGTAAAGTGTTCACTACTGGCAAGCTTTGTGGCTGTTTCCCAGTCATATAAACATACCCACCCACAACAGCACACTGTGAGCAGTCTAGTATTAACAACAACTTCATTCAGTACCACATGTGTTCAGTACTGTGGTAATGTGCCACATAGAGGCATACAACACTTTGATAGCGTCAGGATAGTGGGTTTACTTTCAGCAGGATGTTGCCAATGGGTTACAAGTCACTCAAAGTGACATGTTGAAGGTGTGGAGAAAAGTACAGAGAGATGGAAAGTGTGAATGATAGACATCGCAACAGTTGTCCTCATATGACAACACCAATGCAGGATTGTTTGGTCCAGAAATATTGGAACTGACTTCTCCCGGGCAGCAGGGATTCGTATCTCAGACCAAACAGTGTGTAGAAGATTGTATCAGAAGCAGTCTTCATTCTAGAAGAGGAATGAGAAGTTTTGCACTGAACCAAGGGAACCGAAGCAACAGAAGACCTGGGCTCTTGCACATCAGCATTGAGTGATTGCCAGACAGAGTAATGTCATGTTTGCCGATGAGACCAGGATTGGTTTGCGACCAGACGCTAGGTGTGTTAGCATTTGGAAAAGCATGAGACAACACCAGGAATGCCGATACATTCAGAAAGTCCATCCGTTTGCAGGTGGCAGTGTAATGTTCTGCATGGCAATAATGATGGGCTGGTGGGACCCTCTTAATTCACATTTATAGCAATTTGACTAGTCCCTGATACCTCCCAAGAGGTCCTACAAACGATTGTTATGCCCTACATGTGTGAAGTCGGTCACAACCTCATCCTAGTTGATGACAATACAAGACCACACTGTAGTCTAGCAGTGTCTCGGTATCTTCAAAGATGCAACATCAGCTGAATTCATTGGCCAGCACAGTCCCTAGACATGAATGCAATTGAACTGAGCATGCATGGGACCTGTTGATAATGGAATAGGCTTCTGTGGCCAGAGTAAGTTGACATGAAAGTTTTCTTAGTGTGGTACTGTGATGTAAAAAAATGTGGCATTTCTCTGGGTCTTTTGGTGTATTTTACCTGTGTAGGTCACTTATATTTTGTCATTACTGCTCACTGAGCATGAATTATGTTACAGTTCTAAAATATCATTGTTATAATTGGCCTCTTAAGGTGGGAGGAGTGAGAATGTTACCGTAATAGGTTATCAGGGTGAAGGTGTAGGGGATCTGCTGTTGTCTACTGCTCCTTGCATTGTGCATGATTGGTATTCATCAACGAATGAGGTGCATTGTTAACATTGTAAGCATCATTAGCTGCAACAGGCAAGAGACGCACTGTGTTGGCGCTGCACATTTTAGCAATTTTGACCGAGATAAACACATGCTGTTATGTTCTTGTTTGGTACGCTAGTGTGGATGTGCGAAGAGAATCAGCTAAATGAAAAATCTGTTCCACACACACAAATTTGTTTGTGTATAGAAACCAACTTCAGAATTTTCCTTTCTGTGAGACCGCATGTACAAGTTTCATGTGTACTGATTTGTGAAGTTTTAGATTCACATATTTTTCTGTCCACATCACTTCTGCATAATTTGTTATTGATTATATTAATACACATTTTTATTGTGATCTATTGTGAAATTTTGAATTTTGAACATTTGTGAGTACTGTGATAAACTTGTGCTGTTACTGTCAATTATAGGCCTAAACTTGCTCTTTTAAAGTTTTTGAGAACAGTAGGCCTAACCTCGTTCAAAACAATTGTTCTGTAATGGGAAATGAAAGTGGTATATGGGTCACAATAGACAAGAAACTCAAATCCACTGAGATAGAAATTGAAGCTGCATGTGAGATTGATTGGTCAAAAGTCAGTATCAGTGGTGGGCATAAAATGATAATGGGATCCTTTTATCACCAACCAGACTTATCTTCTGATGTAATCAAAAATGTCAGACGAAACCTCAGTTCACTTATATCTAAGTTCTCCAATTATTCTGTAATCATTGATGGAGACTTTAATCATCATACAATTAGTTGGGAAACTTATTGTTTTCTTAGTGGTGGGTGGGATAAGACATTATGTGAAACATTGCTAAATGCCATCTCTGAAAACTACATAGAACATAGTTAGAAATCCTATTCATGATGGAGATATATGGAATCTAATGGCAATAAACAGACCTGTCCTCTTTGAGGATGTCTACATTGAAACAGGTATCAGTGAGCATGATGCAGTTGTGGCAACATTGGTTATCAAAATACAATTGAAACAAGCAGAAATGTATATATCTTTAGTAAACTAGTTGAAAAATCAGTGGTGTCATATCTTAGTGAGGAACTTGAAACTTTCAGCACAGGGCAGGAACATGTAATGAAACTATGGCTCAAGCTGTAAAGGAACTTCTAAAGAAGCAGAGATTACTGCATAATATGAGTAAAACAAACATAGGGATATAGATAGAGAGATGTTGAGTGAAATGCGTTTGGCTGTCAAGAGATTTATGCATGATGCCTTCAATCACTACCTTAGCAGAACACTGTCAAATGGTCTTTCACAGAACCCAAATAAATTTTGGTCACATGTAAAGTGGCACCAAAGATAGTGTGCAGTCCCCAGCGAATAAGACAGTAACTGAAATCGATGGTAACAAGGCAAAAGCTGAAATGCTTAAATTGGTTTTCAAACCCAGGAGAATTGCCCAAATTTAATCCTCATGCCACTGAAAAGATGAATGAAGTAAGTATTAGTGTCAGTGCTATTGAGAAACAGCTGAAGCTTCTGAGCCTGCAAGGTCTGGGCATTCACAGAGGGTGGGTTTGCTGGTAGTTGGGTGCATAATGAGGCCACTTAGGAACATGGATGCCAAGGAGAGGAAGGAAGCCAGTGTGCACTCCGTGTGCATACCAGGGGGAGTCATTTCGGATGCGGAAAAGGTGCTTCCGGGTAAGTATTAGTGTCAGTGCTATTGAGAAACAGCTGAAGCTTCTCAGCCCCCGAGGCCTGGGCATTCACAGAGGGTGGGTTTGCTGGTAGTTGGGTGCATAATGAGGCCACTTAGGAACATGGCTGCCAAGGAGAGGAAGGAAGGCAGTGTGCACTCCGTGTACATACCAGGGGGAGTCATTTCGGATGCGGAAAAGGTGCTTCCGGGTGCCATGAAGAGTGCGAGGTGCAGCCAACTACAGGTGGTGGCCTATGTCGGTACCAATGACGTATGTCGCTTTGGATCAGAGGAGATTCTGTCTGGTTTTGGGCAGCTAGCGCAAATGGTAAAGACTGCTAGTCTTACTTGTGAGATTAAGGTGGAGCTCACCATCTGCAGCAGCGTCAACAGAACCCACGGTGGTCCTTTGGTTGAGAGCCAAGAGGAGGGCCTGAATCAGAGGCTCAGGCAGTTCTGTGACCATGTAGGCTGCAGATTCCTTGACTTGCACCATCGGGTGGTGGGTTTCCAGGTTCCACTTAATAGGTCAGGATTCCATTACACACAGGAAGCAGGTACATGGGTAGGGGGGGCTGTGTAGAAGGGACTGGGCAGTTTTTTATGTTAGAGACCCTCAGGAAACCACAGAAAGGGTGTCCGTCTAAAAGGGAGCAGGTGAGGTAGCTGTAGAAATGATCGGAGTTGTAGTTGTAAATTCTCGTAGCCGTGTTACGAAAGAACCAGAGTTCCAAGCCCTAGTAGAAAGCACAAGTTCAAATAGTTATAGGTATGAAAAGCTGGCTAAAACCAGAAATAAGTTCATCCAAATTTTTTTCTAAGGACCTAACAATGTTTAGAAAGGTTAGTGGTGGAAAATTTATTGCTGTCAGAAGTAGTTTACCTTGTGATGAAATTGAATTAGATGATTCCTGCGAAATAGTATGGGGAGAGGTTATACTTGACAATCAGACTAAACTATTAATTGGATTGTTTTACTGACCCCTTCTCAGAAGATTAGTTGCTGAACAGTTCAAAGAAAACTTGAGTGTTGTTTCAAATAGGTATCCCACTCATGCAATTACAGTCAGTAGCATCTTCAATCTACCCTAATATGCTGGAAAAATTAAATGTTTAAAGCTGGCATCAGGCTTAAAATGTCATCCAAAATTGTACTGAATGCTTTTGCAGAAAATTATTTTGAACAATTAGTTCATGAGCCCACTCGAAGCGTAAATGGTTGTGAAAGCATACTTGACCTGATAGTAACAAAAAATCCTGGGCAAATAGGGAGTATCATGATGAATACAGGGATTAGCGACCACAAGGCAGTTACTGCTAAGCCGAATGATCATATAAAGTTGATCGTTGGTAAAGCAGATGCCAGACTGAGATTCATTGGAAGAATCCTAAGGAAATGCAATCCGACAACAAAGGAAGTAGGTTACAGTACGCTTGTTCGCCCAATGCTTGAATACTGCTCAGCAGTGTGGGATCCGCACCAGGTAGGGTTGATAGAAGAGATAGAGAAGATCCAACGGAGAGCAGCGCGCTTCGTTACAGGATCATTTAGTAATTGCGAAAGCGTTACGGAGATGATAGATAAACTCCAGTGGAAGACTCTGCAGGAGAGATGCTCAGTAGCTCGGTACGGGCTTTTGTTAAAGTTTCGAGAACATACCTTCACCGAAGAGTCAAGCAGTATATTGCTCCCTCCTACGTATATCTCGCGAAGAGACCATGAGGATAAAATCAGAGAGATTAGAGCCCACACAGAAGCATACCGACAATCCTTCTTTCCACGTACAATATGAGACTGGAATAGAAGGGAGAACTGATAGAGGTACTCAGGGTACCCTACGCCACACACCGTCAGGTGGCTTGCGGAGTATGGATGTAGATGTAGATGTAGATGTAGAATACCATAACATCCACAACTATCAAAAAGAAACAAGAAGTACCTCTGTTTATAAAAGCTGATAAAAATGCTCTTCATACCTTTTTAAGAAACAGTCTCCACTCCTTCCGATCTGATAATGTAAGTGTATAAAAGATGTGGAATGATTTCAAAGAGATAGTATCGATGGCGATTGAGAGATATATACCACATAAATTAGTAAGTGATGGTACTGATCCCCCATGGTACACAAAACGGGTCAGATCGCTGTCGCAGAAGCAATGAAAAAAACATGCCAAATTTAAAAGAATGCAAAATCCCCAAGATTGGAAAAGTTTTGCAGAAGTTCAAAATATAGCATGTATTTCAATGTGAGCTGCTTTTAATAATTTCCACAATGAAACTCTGTTTTGGAATCTGGCAGAAAACCCAAAGAGATTCTGGTCATACATAAAGCACACCAGTGTGAAGACGCAATCAATACCTTCACTGCACGATAAAAATGGTGAATTCCAATCAAGAACAACGGCGAAGATGAGAAACGTAGGAGTAGATATCCTCGGTGTAGCAAAGCAGCTTAAACCATGTAATAAAGGCAAGACCTCTGGTCCAGATTATATAACAGTCAGGTTCCTTTCAGAGTGTGCTGATGTGATAGCTCCATATTTAGCAATTATATACAACTGCTTGCTCACAGAAAGTTCTGTACCTAAAGACTGGAAAATTTCTCAAGTCACACCAATACCTAAAAAGGGAAATAGGAGTAATCCACTGAATTACAGGCCCATATCACTAACGTCAATTTGCTGTAGGGTTTTGGAACATACACTGTATTTGAACATTATGAATTACCTCGAAGAAAATGATTTATTTACACATAGTCAGCACGGATTCAGGAAACATCGTTGTTGTTGTTGTCTTCAGTCCTGAGACTGGTTTGATGCAGCTCTCCATGCTACTCTATCCTGTGCAAGCTGCTTCATCTCCCAGTACCTACTGCAACCTACATCCTTCTGAATCTGCTTAGTGTACTCATCTCTCGGTCTCCCTCTACGATTTTTACCCTCCACGCTGCCCTCCAATGCTAAATTTGTGATCCCTTGATGCCTCAAAACATGTCCTACCAACCGATCCCTTCTTCTAGTCAAGTTGTGCCACAAACTTCTCTTCTCCCCAATCCTATTCAATACTTTCTCATTAGTTATGTGATCTATCCACCTTATCTTCAGCATTCTTCTGTAGCACCACATTTCGAAATCTTCTATTCTCTTCTTGTCCAAACTATTTATCGTCCATGTTTCACTTCCATACATGGCTACACTCCAAACAAATACTTTCAGAAACGACTTCCTGATACATAAATCTATATTCGATGTTAACAAATTTCTCTTCTTCAGAAACGCCTTCCTTGCCATTGCCAGTCTACATTTTATATCCTCTCTACTTCGACCATCATCAGTTATTTTACTTCCTAAATAGCAAAACTCCTTTACTACTTTAAGTGTCTCATTTCCTAATCTAATTCCCTCAGCATCACCCGATTTACTTTGACTACATTCCATTATCCTCGTTTTGCTTTTGTTAATGTTCATCTTATATCCTCCTTTCAAGACACTGTCCATTCCGTTCAACTGCTCTTCCAAGTCCTTTGCCATCTCTGACAGAATTACAATGTCATCGGCGAACCTCAAAGTTTTTACTTCGTCTCCATGAATTTTAATACCTACTCCAAATTTTTCTTTTGTTTCCTTTACTGCTTGCTCAATATACAGATTGAATAACATCGGGGAGAGGCTACAACCCTGTCTCACTCCTTTCCCAACCACTGCTTCCCTTTCATGCCCCTCGACTCTTATGACTGCCATCTGGTTTCTATACAAATTGTAAATAGCCTTTCGCTCCCTGTATTGTACCCCTGCCACCTTTAGAATGTGAAATAGAGTATTCCAGTCAACATTGTCAAAAGCTTTCTCTAAGTCTACAAATGCTAGAAACGTAGGTTTGCCTTTTCTTAATCTTTCTTCTAAGATAAGTCGTAAGGTCAGTATTGCCTCACGTGTTCCAACATTTCGACGGAATCCAAACTGATCCTCCCTGAGGTCCGCATCTACCAGTTTTTCCATTCGTCTGTAAAGAATTCGCATTAGTATTTTGCAGCCATGGCTTATTAAACTGATAGTTCGGTAATTTTCACATCTGTCAGCACCTGCTTTCTTTGGGATTGGAATTATTATATTCTTCTTGAAGTCTGAGGGTATTTCGCCTGTCTCATACATCTTGCTCACCAGCTGGTAGAGTTTTGTCAGGACTGGTTCTCCCAAGGCCGTCAGTAGTTCTAATGGAATGTTGTCTACTCCGGGGGCCTTGTTTCGCTCAGGTCTTTCAGTGCTCTGTCAAACTCTTCACGCAGTATTGTATCTCCCATTTCGTCTTCATCTACATCCTCTTCCATTTCCATAATATTGTCCTCAAGTACATCGCCCTTGTATAAACCTTCTATATACTCCTTCCACCTTTCTGCCTTCCCTTCTTTGCTTAGAACTGGGTTGCCATCTGAGCTCTTGATATTCATACATATGGTTCTCTTCTCTCCAAAGGTCTCTTTAATTTTCCTGTAGGCAGTATCTATCTTACCCCTAGTGAGATAAGCTTCTACATCCTTACATTTGTCCTCTAGCCATCCCTGTTTAGCCATTTTGCACTTCCTGTCGATCTCATTTTTGAGATGTTTGTATTCCTTTTTGCCTGCTTCATTTACTGCATTTTTATATTTTCTCCTTTCATCAATTAAATTCAATATTTCTTCTGTTACCCAAGGATTTCTAGCAGTCCTCGTCTTTGTACCTACTTTATCCTCTGCTGCCTTCACTACTTCATCCCTCAGAGCTACCCATTCTTCTTCTACTGTATTTCTTTCCCTCATTCCTGTCAATTGTTCCCTTATGCTCTCCCTGAAACTCTGTACAACTTCTGGTTCTTTCAGTTTATCCAGGTCCCATCTCCTTAATTTCCCACATTTTTTCAGTTTCTTCAGTTTTAACCTGCAGGTCATAACCAATAGATTGTGGTCAGAGTCCACATCTGCCCCTGGAAATGTCTTACAACTTAAAACCTGGTTCCTAAATCTCTGTCTTACCATTATATAATCTATCTGATACCTTTTAGTATCTCCAGGGTTCTTCCACGTATACAACCTTCTTTCATGATTCTTAAACCAAGTGATAGCTATGATTAAGTTGTGCTCTGTGCAAAATTCTACTAGGCGGCTTCCTCTTTCATTTCTTAGCCCCAATCCATATTCACCTACTATGTTTCCTTCTCTCCCTTTTCCTACACTCGAATTCCAGTCACCCATTACTATTAAATTTTCGTCTCCCTTCACTATCTGAATAATTTCTTTTATTTCATCGTACATTTCTTCAATTTCTTCATCATCTGCAGAGCTAGTTGGCATATAAACTTGTACTACTGTAGTAGGTGTGGGCTTCGTATCTATCTTGGCCACAATAATGCGTTCACTATGCTGTTTGTAGTAGCTTACCCGCATTCCTATTTTCCTATTCATTATTAAACCTACTCCTGCATTCCCCCTATTTGATTTTGTGTTTATAACCCTGTAGTCACCTGACCAGATGTCTTGTTCCTCCTGCCACCGAACTTCACTAATTCCCACTATATCTAACTTTAACCTATCCATTTCCCTTTTTAAATTTTCTAACCTACCTACCCGATTAAGGGATCTGACATTCCACGCTCCGATCCGTAGAACGCCAGTTTTCTTTCTCCTGATAACGACATCCTCCTGAGTAGTCCCTGCCCAGAGATCCGAATGGGGGACTATTTTACCTCCGGAATATTTTACCCAAGAGGATGCCATCATCATTTAATCATACAGTACAGCTGCATGTCCTTGGGAAAAATTACGGCTGTAGTTTCCCCTTGCTTTCAGCCGTTCGCAGTACCAGCACAGCAAGGCCGTTTTGGTTAAAGTTGCAAGGCCAGATCAGTCAATCATCCAGACTGTTGCCCCTGCAACTACTGAAAAGGCTGCTGCCCCTCTTCAGGAACCACACGTTTGTCTGGCCTCTCAACAGATACCCCTCCGTTGTGGTTGCACCTACGGTACGGCCATCTGTATCGCTGAGGCACGCAAGCCTCCCCACCAACGGCAAGGTCCATGGTTCATGGGGGGGGGGGGGGGGGGGGGGGGGGCAGGAAACATCATTCTTGTGAAACTCAACTAGCTCTTTATACTCGTGAAGTAATGAGTGCTATCGACAGGGATTGTCAAATAGATTCCATATTTATAGATTTCCGGAAGGCTTTCAACACGTTACTCACAAGCATCTTCTAATCAAACTGCCTGCCCATGGAATATTGCCTCAGTTGCGTGACTGGGTTAGTTATTTCCTTTCAGGAAGGTCACAGTTCATAGTAATAGATGGAAAGTCATCGAATAAATCAGAAATAACATCTGGCATTTCCCAGGGAATTGTTATAGGCCCTCTGTTGTTCCTGATCTATTCTAACTACATAGGAGACAACCTGAGTACCCCTCTTAGATTATTTGCAGATGATGCTGTCATTTACCATCTTTTAAAGTCATCAGATGATCAAAACGAAATGCAAAATGATTTACGTAAGATATCTATATGGTGTGAAAAGTGGCAGTTGAGCCTGAAAAAAGAAAAGTGTGAATTTATTCACATGAGTGCTAAAAGAAATCCACCAAATTTCAATTACGCGATAAGTCACACAAATCTGAAGGCTATAAATTCAACTAACTACTTAGGGATAACAATTACAAGTAACCTAAATTGGATCAATCACGCAGATAATGTTGTGGGTAGAGCAGATCAAAGACAGTGATTCATTGGCAGACGACTTAGAAGAAGGTGTAACAGATCTACTAAAGAGACTGCTTACACCACAAAACTACTATCTAATATCCTTAATGTCAGTTTGTTGTAGAATCTTACAACACATTCTGAGCTGAAACATAATGAGGTATCTTGAACAGAATGACCTCCTCAATGGCAACCGGCATGGATTCCAAAAACATTGATCATGTGGAACCCAACTTGCACTTTTATCACATGACATACTGAAAGCTTTGGATCAAGGCAATCAGAAAGATGCATTATTTATTGATTTCTGAAATGAATTTGAGTCAGTACCACACCTATACTTTTGTTAAATGTATGATTATATAGGTTATCAAGTGAAATTTGTGACTGGATTGAGGACTGTTTGGTACAGAGGACACAGCAAGTTATCTTGGATGGAGAGTCATCATGAGATGGAGAAGTAACTTTGGGTGTACCCCACAGTAGTGTGTTGTGTGCCTTGCTATTTATGTTGTATATTAATGACCTTGCAAACAATATTAATACACTCCTGGAAATTGAAATAAGAACACCATGAATTCATTGTCCCAGGAAGGGGAAACTTTATTGACACATTCCTGGGGTCAGATACATCACATGATCACACTGACAGAACCACAGACACATAGACACAGGCAACAGAGCATGCACAATGTCGGCACTAGTACAGTGTATATCCACCTTTCGCAGCAATGAAGGCTGCTATTCTCCCATGGAGACGATCGTAGAGATGCTGGATGTAGTCCTGTGGAACGGCTTGCCATGCCATTTCCACCTGGCGCCTCAGTTGGACCAGCGTTCGTGCTGGACGTGCAGACCGCATGAGACGACGCTTCATCCAGTCCCAAACATGCTCAATGGAGGACAGATCCGGAGATCTTGCTGGCCAGGGTAGTTGACTTACACCTTCTAGAGCACGTTGGGTGGCACGGGATACATGCGGACGTGCATTGTCTCGTTGAAACAGCAAGTTCCCTTGCCGGTCTAGGAATGGTAGAACGATGGGTTGGATGACGGTTTGGATGTACCGTGCACTATTCAGTATCCCCTCGACGATCACCAGAGGTGTACAGCCAGTGTAGGAAATCGCTCCCCACACCATGATGCCGGGTGTTGGCCCTGTGTGCCTCAGTCGTATGCAGTCCTGATTGTGGCGCTCACCTGCACGGCGCCAAACACGCATACGACCATCATTGGCACCAAGGCAGAAGCGACTCTCATCGCTGAAGACGACACGTCTCCATTCGTCCCTCCATTCACGACTGTCGCGACACCACTGGAGGCGGGCTGCACGATGTTGGGGCGTGAGCGGAAGACGGCCTAACGGTGTGCGGGACCATAGCCCAGCTTCATGGAGACGGTTGCGAACGGTCCTCTCCGATACCCCAGGAGCAACAGTGTCCCTAATTTGCTGGGAAGTGGCGGTGCGGTCCCCTACGGCACTGCGTAGGATCCTACGGTCTTGGCGTGCATCCGTGCATCGCTGCGGTCCGGTCCCAGGTCGACGGGCAAGTGCTCCTTCCGCCGACCACTGGCGACAACATCGATGTACTGTGGAGACCTCACGCCCCACATGTTGAGCAATTCGGCGGTACGTCCACCCGGCCTCCCGCATGCCCACTATACGCCCTCGCTCAAAGTCCGTCAGCTGCACATACGGTTCACGTCCATGCTGTCGCGGCATGCTACCAGTGTTAAAGACTGCGATGGAGCTCCGTATGCCACGGAAAACTGGCTGACACTGACGGCGGCGGTGCACAAATGCTGCGCAACTAGCGCCATTCGACGGCCAACACCGCGGTTCCTGGTGTGTCCGCTGTGCCGTGCGTGTGATCATTGCTTGTACAGCCCTCTCGCAGTGTCCGGAGCAAGTATGGTGGGTCTGACACACCGGTGCCAATGTGTTCTTTTTTCCATTTCCAGGAGTGTATTAACATTTGGCTCTTTGCAGATGATGCCATTATCTGTAATGAACTTTTACATCAAATAAGCTGCATAAACATTCAATCAGATCCTCATAAGTTTTCAAATTGGTGCAAAGATTGCCAACTTGTTTTAAATGTCCAGAAATGTAAAAATATGTGCTTGACAAGAGGAAAAAATGTAGTATCATGCAACAGAAACACCAATGAATTTACTGTTGGAATCGGCCAACTCATGCAAATACATGGGTGTAACACCTTGTAGGGACATGAAATGTAATGATCACATCGGTCCAGTCATGGGTAAAGCAGTTGGTAGAATACTGGAAAAGTGCAATCAGACCACAAAGAAGATTGCTTACAAATCACTTGTGTGACCAGTTCTAAAATATTGAGAAGTGTGTAGGACCCGTTCAAATAGGACTAACAGCGGATATTGAATGTACATAAGAGAAGTGCAGTAGGAATGGTCACAGGTTGTTTAATCCATGGGAGAATGTCACAGAGATACTGAAGGAACGGAACTGGAAGACTCTTGAAGATAGACGTAAACTACCCCGAGGAAATCTGTTAACAAAGCTTCAAGAACCAGCATTAAATGATGTGTGTAGGAATATCCTAAAATCCCCTATAAACTGCTCACATAGGGATTGTGAGGATAAGATTAGAATTATTACTTCACACGCAGAGGCATTCACTCAATCATTTTCCTGACATTCCATATGTGAATGGATCACAAAGAAACCCTAATGACTAATATGTACCCTCTGCCATGCACCTTATCATGATTTGCATAGATGTAGATGTAGGTGTGGTTCCTGTTTCACTTGCCGGTAGCACTCATGTCTTCTTGTCGTTGGTGTGTCCTGTTGGATTTTGAGGGCTGGCAGTCAGATGGGGCAGGCCTGAGCCCATCCTCTCTATTAATGTTAGTGTGTTTTCGTATTTCAGTGACTACTCTGATTCTGTATTTTACCAAATCTGGCTGCTTGACAAGTATGCAGGTTTCATTCATTTGTTTTCCTTGCTGCAGTCTTTCTAGTGTTTGGCCACTGCAGATTTGCTGTGTTTGCATATGCACACTGCTATTGGCCTCACCAATTGTTCATATCAGTGCATACTTTTCCACACTGACATTTCACCTTGTACACACCTGCAGTGTGTAAAGCATTTATTTTGTCCTTGGTGGTGCCCAGCACACCCTGAATCTTGCGGCTGAACACTAACCCAATGAAGATGTGTGAAAATTTGGTCAGTGACATTCTTCACATAGTACACATTCTGCTCACTACAGTTTGTCCATTTCTTGCCTGTCTCACTTTCTTTCATTTGCTGACAAGGCTGCGTGGATCAGTTTATGATTGTTAGTGGTAGGAGCAGGGAGGAACTGGTAAGGTGGTGGTCCAAAATTATATTACACATCTTGCTTAAAATAATGTATTACACATATTACACAGAAATTTGAATTTCAACATTAACACTTAACTGCTCTAGTCGGGTCCCAGAGAACCCCAGTCGATAGAATACAATACATAGTATGTGAACGGAACAACAGATCGCACCTGTGTTCATGGTAATCCTCAGTGAAGTGCTGTCTTTTAACATGGAGTGCTGAATACGGTGTTTCCAGTATTATTGTGTGAGATAAAGAAAAAGAGGCCTCAGAATACCACACCAGAGTGTTAACGTAAGTTGTTTTTGACTATCTCAATTAGTGTTTTACGCGACTGAAATCTTAGAGTACTTTGAAAACAGCACACTTTCCATGATAACATTAATTGTTAAGGTTATGTAAGTATGAATGCATTATTTTTCAGAATGGCATCATTGAAGTCATTAACAGTTGATGAGTTCGAAAGAATAGTGAATGATCCTGCGTTTTTGCACTCTGATGAGGAAATCACAGCAGATGAGGATGAATTTATACTAAGTGATCATGATTCTACCTCTGAAGCTACATCAGAAAGTAGTTGTGAAGAATCAGATGAAGAGGCGTGTATTAGACCTTCCGCTGACAAATATTTTTTTGGAAAAAAGCAGTGCTACAAGTGGTCAAAAGAAGCTCCTCCTACAACTCATACCCGTACTCACAATATAGTTAGTCATCTTCCAGGTGGTAAACGTGAAGCAAAAATGATTGATTCAACTGACATATTATCTGCTTGGGAACTGTTCATTAGTGAAGATTTATTGCAACTAATACTCACCAATACAAATGTCAAGATAATGACATGTCAAACAAATACAGAGCTCCTAAGCCAGCGTTCATAAAGCTGCTAGATATAATAGAACTGAGAGCATTTCTGGGTCTGCTTTATTTATCTGGAGTAATGAACTCCAATCACGAAAATGTTGTTGGACTTTTTACTAACGATGGAACTGGTCGTGATGTGTTTTAAGCCACTATGAGCGTTCAGAGATTTTTATTCATTTTGTCTTGTTTGTGATTCGATTGTGCTGCTACAAGAGATGCTAGGAAGGCTGATGACAGACTTGCAGCTATTACAGATGTGTGGGAACTCTTTATAGACAAATGTCAAAAGTATTATACTCCAGGAGCGTAAGTGACAATCGATGAAATGTTAGTACCCTTTCGTGGTAGGTGCAAATTTCGCATGTATATGTCCAAGAAGCCAGCCAAATACGGCCTCAAAGTTATGTGCCTTTGTGACTCATGAACATTCTATTTATGCACTGCATTTGTTTACACAGGAAAAGGGACAAATAAAAGTACATTATCAATCCCAACACAGGATGTTTTGAAATTAATAACACAAATTGAGGGAAGCAATAGACATGTGACAGTAGACAATTGGTTCATGTTACTTGAACTCGGTGATCAACTACAAGCCAAAACGTTGACTGTCTTAAGCATTCTAAAGCAAAATAAACCGCAGATCCCAGAAGAATTCAAACCAAACAGAAAGCACCCAGTAGAATCTGCATTATTTGGGCATAACAAAGGAAAGACAATTTGTTCTTATGTTCCTCAGATAGGTCGAGCTGTTGTGTTGCTTTCATCTATGCATCACGATCAGAAAATTAGTACTCAACAGAAAAAACCTGAAATGATCATTGATTACAATGCCACAAAAGGAGGTGTGGACGCACTGGACCAAATGTGCACCAACTATTCGTTATCACAGTGAACACGCAGATGGCCAATGTCTGTATTTTATGCCATTCTAAGCATAGTAGGAGTCAATGCTGCTGTCTTGCTTCGTGCGCCAAACAACTTGATGAAACAAATGATTTAAAAAGTAGAGAATTGCTACAAAAGCTTGGAATGGATTTAGTAAAGCCCCATATACAACGTCAAGATGTCTGACCCCTTTCTCGTGAACTGAGAGACGTTGTTGTTAAACTTGGTGGTACTCCTCTTACCTCAACATCTTCAGAGCCAGAACCCATGAGGAAAGCAAGATACTACATGTGCGCAAGAAATGTGGACAAGAAAACCAAAATAGTGTGTGAAAAATGCTCAAAACATGTTTGCCTCAACCACAGATTTTCAGTGTGCCAAAATTGTTTGTAATCATATCTCAAATATGTAAAAATGTTTATAATATTCAGTGATACAAGTGCAATTCAAAATAAAATTTCCTTAAATTACAGTTTTGTTTTTCTTATTGAGGTACTCCGAGACCCCACTAGAGTATTAGTGTATGAGCATTTCACTAGAGTAGTTGTTGTTGTTGTTGTTGTTGTCTTCAGTCCTGAGACTGGTTTGATGCAGCTCTCCATGCTACTCTATCCTGTGCAAGCTGCTTCATCTCCCAGTACCTACTGCAACCTACATCCTTCTGAATCTGCTTAGTGTACTCATCTCTCGGTCTCCCTCTACGATTTTTACCCTCCACGCTGCCCTCCAATGCTAAATTTGTGATCCCTTGATGCCTCAAAACATGTCCTACCAACCGATCCCTTCTTCTAGTCAAGTTGTGCCACAAACTTCTCTTCTCCCCAATCCTATTCAATACCTCCTCATTAGTTACGTGATCTATCCACCTTATCTTCAGTATTCTTCTGTAGCACCACATTTCGAAAGCTTCTATTCTCTTCTTGTCCAAACTAGTAATCGTCCATGTTTCACTTCCATACATGGCTACACTCCAAACAAATACTTTCAGAAACGACTTCCTGATACATAAATCTATATTCGATGTTAACATATTTCTCTTCTTCAGAAACGCTTTCCTTGCCATTGCCAGTCTACATTTTATATCCTCTCTACTTCGGCCATCATCAGTTATTTTACTTCCTAAATAGCAAAACTCCTTTACTACTTTAAGTGTCTCATTTCCTAATCTAATTCCCTCAGCATCACCCGATTTAATTTGACTACATTCCATTATCCTCGTTTTGCTTTTGTTAATGTTCATCTTATATCCTCCTTTCAAGACACTGTCCATTCCGTTCAACTGCTCTTCCAAGTCCTTTGCTGTCTCTGACAGAATTACAATGTCATCGGCGAACCTCAAAGTTTTTACTTCGTCTCCATGAGTTTTAATACCTACTCCAAATTTTTCTTTTGTTTCCTTTACTGCTTGCTCAATATACAGATTGAATAACATCGGGGAGAGGCTACAACCCTGTCTCACTCCTTTCCCAACCACTGCTTCCCTTTCATGCCCCTCGACTCTTATTACTGCCATCTGGTTTCTGTACAAATTATAAATAGCCTTTCGCTCCCTGTATTTTACCCCTGCCACCTTTAGAATTTGAAAAAGAGTATTCCAGTCAACATTGTCAAAAGCTTTCTCTAAGTCTACAAATGCTAGAAACGTAGGTTTGCCTTTTCTTAATCTTTCTTCTAAGATAAGTCGTAAGGTCAGTATTGCCTCACGTGTTCCAACATTTTGACGGAATCCAAACTGATCCTCCCCGAGGTCTGCATCTACCAGTTTTTCCATTCGTCTGTAAAGAATTCGCGTTAGTATTTTGCAGCCGTGGCTTATTAAACTGATAGTTCGGTAATTTTCACATCTGTCAGCACCTGCTTTCTTTGGGATTGGAATTATTATATTCTTCTTGAAGTCTGAGGGTATTTCGCCTCTCTCATACATCTTGCTCACCAGCTGGTAGAGTTTTGTCATGACTGGCTCTCCCAAGGCCGTCAGTAGTTCTAATGAAATTTTGTCTACTCCGGGGGCCTTGTTTCGACTCAGGTCTTTCAGTGCTCTGTCAAACTCTTCACGCAGTATCGTATCTCCCATTTCGTCTTCATCTACATCCTCTTCTATTTCCATAATATTGTCCTCAAGTACATCACCCTTGTATAAACCTTCTATATACTCCTTCCACCTTTCTGCCTTCCCTTCTTTGCTTAGAACTGGGCTGCCATCTGAGCTCTTGATATTCATACACGTGGTTCTCTTCTCTCCAAAGGTCTCTTTAATTTTCCTGTAGGCAGTATCTATCTTACCCCTAGTGAGATAAGCTTCTACATCCTTACATTTGTCCTCTAGCCATCCCTGTTTAGCCATTTTGCACTTCCTGTCGATCTCATTTTTGAGACGTTTGTATTCCTTTTTGCCTGCTTCATTTACTGCATTTTTATATTTTCTCCTTTCATCAATTAAATTCAATATTTCTTCTGTTACCCAAGGATTTCTAGCAGCCCTCGTCTTTTTACCTACTTTATCCTCTGCTGCCTTCACTACTACATCCCTCAGAGCTACCCATTCTTCTTCTACTGTATTTCTTTCCCCTATTCCTGTCAATTGTTCCCTTATGCTCTCTCTGAAACTCTGTACAACCTCTGGTTCTTTCAGTTTATCCAGGTCCCATCTCCTTAATTTCTCACATTTTTGCAGTTTCTTCAGTTTTAATCTACAGGTCATAACCAATAGATTGTGGTCAGAGTCCACATCTGCCCCTGGAAATGTCTTACAACTTAAAACCTGGTTCCTAAATCTCTGTCTTACCATTATATAATCTATCTGATACCTTTTAGTATCTCCAGGGTTCTTCCATGTATACAACCTCCTTTCATGATTCTTAAACCAAGTGTTAGCTATGATTAATTTGTGCTCTGTGCAAAATTCTACTAGGCGGCTTCCTCTTTCATTTCTTAGCCCCAATCCATATTCACCTACTATGTTTCCTTCTCTCCCTTTTCCTACACTCGAATTCCAGTCACCCATTACTATTAAATTTTCGTCTCCCTTCACTATCTGGATAATTTCTTTTATTTCATCGTACATTTCTTCAATTTCTTCATCATCTGCAGAGCTAGTTGGCATATAAACTTGTACTACTGTAGTAGGTGTGGGCTTCGTATCTATCTTGGCCACAATAATGCGTTCACTATGCTGTTTGTAGTAGCTTACCCGCATTCCTATTTTCCTATTCATTATTAAACCTACTCCTGCATTACCCCTATTTGATTTTGTGTTTATAACCCTGTAGTCACCTGACCAGAAGTCTTGTTCCTCCTGCCACCGAACTTCACTAATTCCCACTATATCTAACTTTAACCTATCCATTTCCCTTTTTAAATTTTCTAACCTACCTGCCCGATTAAGGGATCTGACATTCCACGCTCCGATCCGTAGAACGCCAGTTTTCTTTCTCCTGATAACGACATCCTCCTGAGTAGTCCCCGTCCGGAGATCCGAATGGGGGACTATTTTACCTCCGGAATATTTTACCCAAGAGGATGCCATCATCATTTTATCATACATTAAAGCTGCATGTCCTCGGGAAAAATTACGGCTGTAGTTTCCCCTTGCTTTCAGCCGTTCGCAGTACCAGCACAGCAAGGCCGTTTTGGTTAATGTTGCAAGGCCAGATCAGTCAATCATCCAGACTGTTGCCCCTGCAACTACTGAAAAGGCTGCTGCCCCTCTTCAGGAACCACACGTTTGTCTGTCCTCTCAACAGATACCCCTCCGTTGTGGTTGCACCTACAGTACGGCCATCTGTATCGCTGAGGCACGCAAGCCTCCCCACCAACGGCAAGGTCCATGGTTCATGGGGGGGACTAGAGTAGTTAAGGGTTAAAAATAAAAACAATCTTTGTTTTTGCTTTCACAGGGTAAATAACATATATTGTGTACTTCATATTATATTTTATGATGACATCATGGTGCAAGAAATAACAGTTTAAAAGTGTGTTGGTGGACCACATAGTACACATACTACTAATTACAGTTTGCCCATATCTTGCCTGTCTTGCTTTCTTTCATTTGTTGACAAGGCTGTGTGGATCAGTTTATGATTGTTACCATTGCTAATGGTAATAGCAGGGAGGAACTGGTAAGGTGGTGGGCTGAAGTTATATTTCACATTTTGCTTAAAATAATTTATTACACAGAAATTCAAACTTCAACATTAAAAATAAAATAAAAAAAATCTTTGTTTTTACTTTCACAGGGTAAATAACATGTGCTGTGTACTTCATATTACAATGACATCATGCTGCAACAAATAACAGTTTAAAAGTGTAATGGAGGTCCACATGAAAGTAAGCTGAAACAAATTTTTTTTTTAATGTAACTATAGCTTAGGAAAAGAAGGGTTCAAAACAGACTTCAGTTTCATACAGTTTAGGTGAAAGTAGAAGTTAAAGTCTGAGTTAGAAATCTTAGCTCCGCCTTCATGTAATTCAGTTCCAGAAGAATGAATTTGCAATTACCAAATAAATTTATAAAACATGTAAAAGGAGTAATAGTACAGTTCACTGCAGTGAACAGATTTTAGAAGGAGCAACAATTATTACATAACATCAGCCAGTGAACACTTTAAAATTTAAAGATTAAATACACAAATACCAAATAATGTAAATCTCAATCATGCAGATATTTCAAACAGTATCTGTCTATAGGAGCTGATGCATCTCATTAGAAATGGTAATAGTTCCAAGAAAATAGCTATGATAGGTTAGAATTAAATTGCAATTTTCTGTAACTAACTTACAGCATGACAAGTTAAAACTATGACTAACTTACAATGTGACAAATTAAAACCATGGTTACTGAACTTAAGAGCCTTAATGACACACAGATACAAGCCCCACTGCTGAATAGGTGCTTCCTGACAAGCAACCAACATAAAACATAAAGGGTGACAGCACAGCTATTTATTAGAATGTTAACAAAATACAACCAATGTGAGGTCACAACACTGTTCAAACACTGACACAAAAATGAACATAACACTGCTTTCAGATGTAACTAGGGCATGTGAACGGTTAAGTAGTACCAAAATTCTCACTGCTTTCTGGAGGACTCGGTAGAAGGAAACCACTGGCACACAGCTTAGCTCTCTAGAACAGCTAGAATTAACACGGTGATGACAAGACACCAGAAAGTAGAACTGAGAAGATCCACACAAAATTTTCTTGTAGAAATAATAAATACCTGATCAATTGCAGAATGGAAAATCTACTCTTGTTTAAATCCCTTTAACAGCTTTTCAATGTTATAAAGCATCTTCTTCTGAAGGAAATATTGAAAACTGGGATGCATGTTGTAGCAAAGGTACCTACATTACAATATAACTGAAAGGAGTCATTCAAATATAAAATTTTTCACCTCCATTATAATTACAACAAGCACAATGTAGTTGTTGTCATTTGGTATCCATCAATGTAGAGTTAGATCACTTGCTGTACATCTGTAAAGAAATAACAAGATGACAACAACCATGTTTTGCATGTTGTACTTATAATGGAGGAAAATTTTTTATACATGACTGACGCCTTTTGGCTGTATTTTAAAGTACCTCTGCCATGATAGGTAACCCAAGCTGTTAATACATCCTTCCAAAGAAGATGTTTTTATAAACGTTGAAAACATGGTAAGGAGATTTAAAGAAACCTTCCATTTTGCAGCTGATCAGCTGTTTATTACACCCACCCCCAATAATCTGCCACAATGCCACCAGTTCATTAAAGATTCTACAAGAGTCCACTCCACAGAATCCCAAAATAGCATATAGTTTCATGATCTGCTCTTCAGGATGCTAATAGAGCTCTGCAATACACACATGCCTCTAGCAGTTGCAAGCCAGACAAAGGTACTACACAAGTAGCAGACACCATAGACAAACTACAGCTGAGTGCCATGGTGCCTGTCTCGTGATCTGCTCTTCAGGATGCTAATAGAGTTCTGCAATAGACACATGCCTCTAGCAGCGGCAAGCCAGATGAAGCTACTACACAAGTAATAGACACCACAGACGAACTACAGCGGAGTGCCATGGTGCCTGTCGTCACAGTCTACATCACCAGCGACACTTCGTGAAGGACGACCCCAAAACCCATGGCACTGCTCCCAAAAGGAGCCCCACAGCAACATGCAAAAGCCCAAGTAGCTTCACGCTCACTGCACAAGAAACCCTTCAACGGGAAACTTTCTTTAAAACAATCAAATTACCCCAAAAGTTAGAAGGTGCAGCAAAACCACCAAAAAAGAATTTGAGAAAGCAAGCTGGATAGGTCAGTTATCCCCCTCATAAAGTGAAGCTCTGCTCTGTCTTGGAATTAGGATTAGGCTTAGCTCTGAGACACTCCTGATGCTGACTGACCAATCAACCAACTAACATCCTTATTTAAGGTAGACCACATTAAGCTCCCTTTAATTTTCATAACAGTTTTAAAGGTACCCAGGTGCAAAGAGTCTCATGAAAATACATACATGTAGCTAGAATTAAATCATGTGGTACACAAATCTTAGGTTTCTTGTTGTACCTGCTTTTGTAACACACAAATCCCTTGGTCAGTAGATAGACTGGAATCACCTCTCCCTGCTCCAGTTGACTCTTAGTAACTCCCAACTGAGTGCCGTTATCTTGCTTAGCACCCAGATTATCAAACAGTTGGGGAATTTCACTAGGACAGCTCCACCACAAAATTAATTGACTAATCGAATGGCAGCTCCTCAGGTTCTTGCTCAGGATGAGACAGGCAGCTTAGGGCATCGGCAACTTGGTTATCACTTCCCTTGATGTGCTGAACCTCAAAATGGAAAGCAGATATTCAAACCTCCCACCTTGCCACTCTCCAAGTCTTCCAAGGACATGACAATACCCAGGATAATGCTTGGTTATCAGTTTTTAACAAAAATTGCCCATATCCCAAATAAAACTTGAACCTTTCAAGGCCAAAAACTGCCAAGACCTACAAATCATAGAATGAACATTTTTTCTGTCTCATATAGTGCCTGAGAGATGTAAGCTACATGTTTCCTTTCATTTCTATTCTCCTGAAGCTGAACTGCTGCAATACTGGTATTTGATACCTCAGTCTGAAGTAGGAATTGTTTGTCCAAATTCAGAATCCCTAAAACAGGTACACTAGCCTGGGCAATGTGTGCATCAAATGAAGCCTGTTGCAACACTTCCCAAACCAAGAGGTTCACCTTTCCATTGCAACTGATAAGGGGAGCGGCTAATTGTACAAAATTTGGAACAAATTTCTGAAAAAAAAATTCACCATGCTTACGACTCTTGCAGTAGCCTTTTTGCTTCTAGGGTTCATTACTAATCAATGTGCAATCCATCAGCAGAAAAAAAGCATGATCCACTAATGACATTTCTGTGCACATTAAGTTAACATTGGGGCTTAATGGTAAGACCAGCTTCACATAGCTGCTCAAGCACCTGAGCGGTAAGCAACAAATGATCTTCACAGTTACTATTGTAAATAACAATGTCATTGAGGTAGTTGTACACACACTGGTCTCCCAATACCCAATTCAACAAAAGGGATAACAGAGTTACTTTTGGTTGTATTCGAACAAGTTCCAACTGTTGTAAATGCAGTTACAGGTTTAAATTCTCTGCTAAAGGTATTTAATGATATGCTTGGTTTAAATCAAGGATGGAAAAATACTTTGCCCAGAAAACCAAGCAAAACAATTGTGAATTTCAGGAAGCAGAAAATACATGAGAACAAACTTTGGGTAGAGTGCCCTATACTCCAACAGCAGCCAGTAGCTCTGCCCTTGGGATTTCACCACCAAAAACATTGGCAAGGCATAGGGGGATACGGATGGTCTAATTACTCCTTCCACAGGCATCTTATCTACAAGCTCCTTCAGTTCCCTCATCTTAGGTGGAGACAAACAATAGGGAGAGTGACAGATTGGCATCTAATCTAACAATGGTCCATCAGTACTTCGGGAAATTGCCCGAACCTCTTTATTTAACAATGACTCCCTCTGTTCCAGGCCCAAGTCCGAGGTGTCAAATTTGGAATTGCTGGTTTAGATGATACATGCGTGGGTAATGGAGAAAAAAAAGACATTGATTACCATGTATACTTGATAACAGCTTACAGGTATACAAACTTGAATGCATGCACAATGTAAAGCATGGAATATCAAACAGAAAAGTCAACCAAAGGACAACTACATCAATACAGCTTGAAACTGCCACTGCATGGAACATATGTACACCACTGTACATTTGCCAGGACAAAACTTCAGAACAGGTCACTACACATACTAAGGTTGGAACTGATGTTAGCACCAAATATATTTAACACTAGCTTGAAATTTAAGCCAAATGGCAGTGTCAACATAATCTAATAGACAACCCATTTTTGTAAGAAAATCATACTCAAGAATGACTCACAAAACCAACCCCCATATAATGGTAAATTGAACAGGCCAACATAACCATTTAATTTTAACATAGAGAGCAACAGTTTCTACCACTAAAATAATCTCACCATTAACACTTCAACAATGTACACCCAACATCTGAAACTGAGCACCTAAGGAAGATGTACAATGTGTTGGTACCACCATTTGTCAATGAGTGGAAGGTTACTGCCATAGTGTAGTAAGAGACAAACAGCCTCCCCCTCAGTCTCAAAATCAGGGAAATGATTTTTTATAATAATAAATCATTTGAAAGCCAGTCTGAAAACAATGTTTTCATCATAGACTCTGGATTATAATTATCACTTATTGAGCACCATCAAAGTTCACACAGTATCTTGACACATCTTTGATAACTTTACAGTATTTTACACATATGCTTTCTGAGGCAATTCAAGAATTTATTCACTTTCATGCTAACTTAAGAATCTCACACAGTGCACACATATTGCCCGTCAGAATACTAACTGAACTAGTGTAGTGAACCAGTGTACTATTTCATGCCTGCTTGTTCAGTGCACACTTATGATTGGTCAGTTCAGTCAGCCAATGGTTAATAAAGTTAATAGAAATCTTGAATTAAGTTTTTGTTGTGAATTTAGAGCTATTGTATTCATAATTAGAAAGCTGTCAGTGTTGCCAATGTCACCAGCAGAGTTGGAACTCTCCAGAAACGTTTGAACAGTAAATATGAGCAATCAAAGCTATGTGCTTGGCGCCAAGTGAAGTAGGTGAGTCATTACACTTTCTGTTCTTTCCAGTATGGTATTGCTTGTTCTCACAGTACCTTCACCATGCTCCACGATCATATTAAATATGATAAAATGTGGGCTGAAATATGTCATAAATGCTACAACATCTTCAGTAGTGGGCAATATGCTTATAAGAAATTAGTGATCGTAGGATATGGCCCTCTTCTGTGCTCTGAAAAAGTCTCACCGGAAAAGAAGGCATGACTGAATAAATGAAAAAGTTATCAGGTGATGGGGGTAGGTGTCATTACTCTTTCTGTTCTTTCCAGTCTGGTATTGCTTGTTCTCACAGCACCTTCACCACACTTCATGACCATCCGCTGCTTTGTGGGGTGCATAGGTCTACCAATCCTGAGTGCTTGCTAACTTACAGCAGGCTGAACTTTCATATATTGTATGATTAAATATGATAAAATGTGTGCTGAAATATGCCATAAATGCTACAACATCTTCAGAAGTGGGCAATATGCTTATAAGAAATTAATTATCATAGGATATGGCCCTCTTCTATGCTCTGAAAAAGTCTCACTCCAAAAGAAGGCATCACTGAATAAATGTGAAAATTATCAGGTGATCAGTAAACAAAGTCACGCTTTATAACTGCTAACCTGAATAATATTAGGAGGAAATGGTACCAAAACTGAAATGTAAGGGGCGAAGACCAGTTTGCTTAAAGGAAAGGACATACCAGAGAAGCTGTCCTGATGTAATACTTGGTACAAGGGTGCCTATGTGGTAGTTTGTAGGGGGTGGGGATGGAGGCAGGACCTGGGAGTAAGGAGTATTTTTAATATTTTGAAATATGAATGGCAACTTGTAAGTAGCCATAAAAATTTTACAGTTCTGACCCTGTTAAAAAACTTCATAAGGCCAACTTTTCAATCATTTTCTTGAAATAAAAACACCTGACTACACCATATTTTTCCCTTTCCCTGAGAGCTGTGGGGTAGGTTGCAACCACCCACACCCTCTCCCAAGTTTGGACGCTCTTGGCTTGGCAATGAGGTGTAGTCATAAAGTTCTGATTATCAACTCAGAAAAAATCAAGCTGCGAGGAGGAGGGCACAGCAAGTTGACAGACTCAATGAGACTATTGACACACAGTTTTTCAGAGAAGAGCATTCTGTTGATCAGAGAACATACTGGTTCTAAGAGTGGAACAGACATGGCTCAGCTCCTCATTTCAGAAGGAAGACACTACAAAAGAAACTGGAGAAAAATTGTCTGTATTTGGCATTACAGACAATGGTGTTCATTATCAAGTACCAAAAATCAAGGACATTTTTCTCGCCATCAGCAAACAAACACTTAACAGAGCTTGTCCCCATGTGTGGGAAATATCCTGAGTCTGGAAAGAGGAGAAAGTGAGGGGGTATCTGATATGTTTTGTGGATAATTAGGGCTAGCATCCACTGCACAAAGAATCAGACACCTGTAATCGATCCACACACCAGGTAATGTTCATCTGTGTCCAGAACATCACAGGCAACATAAAATGGGGTGTCTGCAAGTGGAATCCCTTGAAGGTGTAACCAGCATACTTGCTTCCTATTGACCGTAAGGTACCATGCAAATTGGATGTCAGTGGCAAGATAAATAGCACTCACTGATCACCAGACGGCATGACAGTTGATGTGGGGATGCTTCCCTTCAACCAAACCTGGTGACCCATGCCACTGAAGAAAGCTATAGGTTGTCTTCATGGATATCAAACCTGCCAGCAGTATCACAGTATGGATGTAGCCCATTTTGTGGAAAAACTGGCAGAAGTAAAAGAAGGACGGCAGGTCGTCTGAAAGCGGTATAGGGGCAGAGAGAGAGCATGGTGCAAGGGCCTCCAGCAACAGGCTAGTAAAATATGTGGAACAATGGAACCAGAGCATCATTTGAGAGCTGACAAAGAGGGTTATCCCTCTGTCAGGGCCATGATAGAGATCTAAACCACCCCTGCAATGTGGGAGGGTGAGTGTCTTATACCTTATCTTTAACAGCAAGCCATGGTAAACAAAGGAACTCAGTGCTGCTAGCATGCAGCGAGCCATGCATGGCAGAATAGGAAGTGTCTGTGCTGCATAGGGGATACGAGACATTTAAATATTCTGTCCATTGTAGAAGATCGAGTGCTTGTAGACAGTGATCTAGTTGGGACAGTAGGCGCTGGCAGTTGAGGGCAGTCATGCACCACAGATCACTTACAAAATTGAGCCCTAAACAATGGATAGTAGCAGCTACATGCAATAGAACAGCGCTGTCTGCATGAAGCTCTGCATCTATAGCCATGGCGATTGACCTACAGATGTTAAGGCAGCTACCAGAAGCTTCACTGTAGGTGGTAATCCATGCCAGTGAGTCCCTGACCTCAGCACTGCTACGAAGAACGATGTTGAGATCACTGCATAAGCAGTGCAGCTGAATACATGACCACTGAGAGACGTCCCAGACAGGCTTGACAGTCACAACGCTGATTGTAGTGTCAGGGTAGCCCACACTGCAGAGCACCCCTTCCAGGTAGTCTTGATCAACCTGATCAAAGGCCTGGCTGAAGTCAAAAGCTGCCAAAACTCCAGGCACATGATGACTGTGAGCAAGAAGAAGCAAGTCCCAATAGTGACAGGGGGCAGTGCAGATGTTATTGGCACCACCCAAAGAAGTTTGATCAGGGGAAACTGCGTACTGAGACGTCTTTTTAAGCCCTGCAGCCAACAGCTGGGTCAATATCTTTGTGTCGTTGTTAAGTAATGTCAAGGAATGGTAGTCACGTATCCATGATGTATGTACTTCAAGGCCTGTGAATGGGAATGGTGAGACCATCAAGGAAACTGTCTGGGATCTGCACAAGAGGCAACATAAGGTACCGACAAATTTCTGTCCACAGCAGTTCTAATATGCAATGAAATGTCTGGTAAAACTCTAATGGAAGGTCGTCAGAGCCAGATGACCTGTTTGTAGAACCTGCCTGGATAGCATCATGGACTTCGTCCTCTGTGATGTTGGCAAGCAGATCTATTGTTGCATCAGCAGGAATCAAGCCAAGTGAAAGTTGGGAGACAGTTGTGATGTTGGCAGGGTGGTGATGTTGCACAGAGTACAGCAGAATATGACGTTCATGGAGGGCAGATCCAATATCACATTGGGTATCTAATCCCCGCCCATCATCATTTGTAAGAAGATAAATCAATGTCTTCCAACTGTGGCGCAGTTCCACTATCACATGGTACATAGATGGATGCTCCTGTGCTAACCTATCATGTGTGTGTGTCCTGACCATAGCTCCATAAAGGTGGCATCGAGAGCTATGCCTTGGCCTGATTCACCATCGCCTGTTGTTCTGTCAAATACGGCATCACAGTACATTTCCAGAAACTGGATCGAACGAAGTGGTGCAGTGGTTAGCATACTGGACTTTCATTCAGGAGTATGATGGTTCAATCCTGTGTCCAGCCATCCTGATTTAGGTTTTTCGTGATTTCCCTAATTCGCTTCAGGCATATGTTAGGATGGTTCCTTTGGCAGGGCATGGCCAACTTCCTTCTCCATCCTTTCCTAATCCGATGAGACCGATGACCTATCTGTTTGGTCTCTTCCCCCAAATCAACCCAACCCAGCTGAGAAACTGGTGAAGTAGAAATCCTGGGTTCATTGCCAACACCGTGCAATCTCCCTTCCATATCCAATCAAGACCTTGTGGAGGTCTGGCTTTATGCAGAGGACGCGCCATTACTGGGCAGACTGATGTGCATCACAGTGTTGATGACGAGCTGTCCACATGATCTCGATGAACTGCTGGCAGTTGGGTGAAGTAACATGAATCATGTTCAGTTTCCATGGTACTCGGCCATGCCACAGAGATTGATGGCAAATATATACACGTCACGGTCAGAGAATGCAATGGAGTATATTTCAGCAGCTTTTACACCACTCAAAATACCACAGGAGTTATAAACACAGCAGAGACGACCTGAAGAATGGCTAGTGAAATGTGTAAACCTGAACGATCACCATAAGCATGCTCCCAAGAGTCCACAAGGTTGAGGTGCTGGAGAATTGCTACTAGCGCCTGATACCTCACAACTAGGGTTGGGATAACTTTAAAGAAAAAACACATGGAAGGTGGACCTACATATTTCGTCATTTGTTTTTTCATGGAATACACATTATTGCTTAACAACAATATTATAATTACAATTTAAAAAACCCTGTTAAAAGAATAACACTCACAATCATTTTAAAAACTTGAATAGGCTGAGTTCATTAATAACAAAATTTAACAACTTTTACCATTAAGAGCAGGGCTTAAAACCAGGTGTATGTAGTTTCTAAGTACAAGAAAGAAGTCATAGCAACTGGGCGTGGCTGAAAGCAGGTTAAACAAACAATTTTATCAGTAAAATGAACTACAATGGCAGCCACTAAATTTACTAACAATTTCCAGGCATGGATAACATGTTACGCAAGTGGACAGCGCCCATCCATAATACTGAAAGGCTAACAAGTCACACTACTGATTTGTGCCTCTTGGAAAGCCCTTAACATCATATAAGTGTATGTAAGAATCACTTAAGCAATAAAGTACACAATTCCCCAAACTACAGACACAGCTGGGAAGGCATAATATTTAATAAATGTGACTCCCAACTGTTACACACCAGCAGAAACATTGATGACGATCCTTAATATTATCGCTCACCACAGCTTTAGGAGGGCCAGACCAGGAGAAGATGCTGGTCAGGTGACCGAAGTAATAGTTGCAGTAAAACCTCGGCTAGGGCTGAGCCAATCAAAAAGCGAAATCTCGTAAATGACCGCAAGGGGTATAAGTGTTCCCTTTCTTAGTATGGGAAAGGGGTATCACAAAATCAATAAAGCTAGCTTTTATCCATAGGGGAATATTCGCGCTCGGATTGCAATAGCCCCATCGGCGGGTTTTTAGTGAGTTTTCCCTTCTACAAGAGTCGCCCTCACCCAGTACAATGATGGCCAGGTACAGAGTAAATGCCCATCCACCAACGAACTGTGGGAGTAATGAAAGATGTAGGGGACTAACTCAAGAGGCAAGCAAATCCTGAATTGCCTGAATTACACAATATATCATTCTTCAAAGAAAGCCTTGGCACCTCTTTCCTGGACAACAATTGCATCCTAATTGGTCCCCCCAACAGATCCTGGTTCTGCTTAATTTTAAGGTCAGCAAACAATTGGGGTACTTCATTCAGAACAGTACAAGCAAAATCATTGGAGCCGTGGGCTCGATCTCCCTCAGTGGTATCTTCCTGTTCAAAGATGTGGCTGAGTGCATTAGCCTGCTGATTTTTGGAGCCTTTAACGTGGCACACCTTAAAATGAAATGCCGACATCCAGACCAACCACCTTCTGATTCTACCAGTTTTCCTGGGCCTGGCCAGGACCCAACTTAACGCCTAATTACTGGTCTCTAAATCAAAATCCCTATGTTCGAGATAGAAGTGGAATTTTTCCATGGTGAACAGACTGACTCTTGCCTCGTACTCAAACACAGAATAATTCACAGCCTCCTTGACGGAAAAACTAAAGGGTGTCTTTGACGGTGATCCTCTTAGAGGAACTCTGCAGCAATCCCTGCATTGGAAGCGTGGGTCTATACAACAAATCTCTTGCCAATGTTGGGCACAGCCAACACTGGGGGATTTGTGATGGCGGTCTTAATAGCTTCAAAGGCGCACTGTTAGCTTTCGCCCCCTACAAAATTTTCTCATTTCCTGTGCAGATCGTTAAGAGGGCAGCAAGCTGAGCAAAACTGGGAATGAACCTATGGAAATAGTTGGCCATTCCAAAACACCTAGCTAGCTCCGTCCTAGTTCTCGGTTGGGGGAACCCCTTAAAGTCATTTATTCGCTCTTAGTCACCATCTCCAGAAACCAGATGCCCCAAGAATGAAACCTGACATCTGGCAGGAGTAATCTTAGACAGCTTAACAGTTAACCCAGGATTGCGAAGCTGTAACAACATCTGTCTAAGATGGGAAATGTGTTCCTCAAATGAATCCCTATAAATGACCACATCATCCAGATACTTAAATACACAGATGAGTATCAAATTACCCACGGTATGACCGAACAAACGAGAGAGAACAACGGTTCTGTTGGCCAACCCAAATGCAACCCTGCTGAACTCCTAGAGATTCCAGTCAGTGCAAAAGGCTGTGACGTGCTTAGATTTTTCCGTAAGAGGGATTTGATAATAGGCTTGATTCAAGTCAAGGACAGTGAACCACTTAGCCTCCGTAAAACAGTTGTGAATATCAGGAAAGGGGACTGACTCTAAAACAACCTTTTTATTCATTGGCCTATAATCCACGATTGGCGTATAGTCCTGACTCTGGGCCTAGGCGACAAGGAAAATCGACGAGTCAGAAGGAGAAGTAGAAGGCCTGATCACCCCATACTGTAACGTATTAGCCAGCTTATGCCTCAACATTTTCATTTTAGGGGGCGAAAGTTGATAAGAAGACTGCCGAACAGGAACATCACCAATCAGAAATGTATCATACTGGATCACACTAATCACTCCTAGCTTATTAGACAAAACACCAGGAAACTCCCCCAACAGACTCAGAAGCAAAGATTTGTATGAAGTTATTCTAGGAACATTCTCAACATACGACCTTGAGCAACTGATTAGAAAACTAACTCGAGATGGGAACATATTAGATATCTTGGCGACAAACAGACGTGATCTTTTTGAGGAAGTTAATCTAGAAGAAGGTATTAGCGACCATAATGTCATTGTGGCATCTATGTCAGTGGAAGCTGCAAAAAACAAAACAAAAAAAAAAAAACAAAGAAACGCTGTAGAGTTTTCTTGTATGGGAAAACAAGTAAAAGTGTCATTAATGAATATCTTCATAGTCAGCTCCAAGCATTCACCACGGGACACAAAGATATTGAGCATCTTTGGTCGGAATTTAAAGTTATTGTCCACCATATGCTAGAGAAGTATGTGCCAACAAAAGTATAGGGGAGGAAAAGGATTCACCTTGGTACAACAAATATATTAGGAAGTTGCTGAGAGAGCAGAGAATTTTGCACAGTCGTTTTAAACGTAGTCACTGCCCCGCTGACAAACAGAAATTATGCATAATGAAAGCAGCTGTCAGAAGGACAATGAGAGACTCTTTTAGCGAATTTGAAAGCAATATTTTATCTGCAGATTCTAAAAATTACCCCAAAAAATTTTGGTCGTACGTAAATATGAACGCTACAAATAATTCAATACCTTCTCTTTCTGATAGTACAGGTAATATAACTGATGATGATAAACAGAAGGCCGAAATTCTAAACCTAGCTTTCAAAAATTCGTTTATGATAGAGGACTGCAGCACCATTCCCCCTTTCAATTACCGAACAAACGAAAGGATGGCTGACATAGTGGTTAGTGTGTCATGGATTGTAAAACAGTTGAGATCCTTAGACGCCAGAAAGGCATCTGGCCCAGACGGTATCCCCGTAAGATTTTATGTTGACTATGCTACAAATATCGGACCATTCTTATCCGTTATCTATCAGAGATCATTGGAACGGTGGAAAGTTCCACGGGACTGGAAGGAGCCCCAGGTCATAGCAATCTATAAAAAGGGTAGAAAATCGGATGCACATAACTACCAGCTAATTTCATTGACGTCGATTTGTTGTAGAATCATGGAACATATTTTGTGTTCAGACATGATGACTTTTCTAGACTCTGAGAAGCTCATCTGCAGGAACCAGCACGGCTTTAGGAAACACCGGTCATGCGAGACACAGCTGGCCCTCTTTGTGCATGATATATAACAGGCTCTAGATATCGGCTCCCAGGTTGATGCCATATTTCTCGACTTTCGAAAGGCGTCCGACTCAGTTCCGCACTGTCGCTTACTACAAAAAGTGCGTGCTTACGGTGTAACCAATGGCATATGCGGTTGGATAGAACGTTTTCTAACCTACAGGGAGCAGTATGTCACCCTGAACGGGGTAACTTCAACAGAAACTAGAGTAACTTTATGTGTGCCCTAGGGCAGCGTGATAGGTCCTCTGCTTTTTACGATTTATACAAACGGTCTGGTTGATGGTATTGACAGCGGCCTTAGACTGTTTTCCGATGATGCTGTAGTATACAGGAAAGCAGTATCACGCGAAAGTTGTGAACAAATCGATGAGAATTTGCAGAAAATAAATGAGTGGTGTAACGACTGGCAGTTATCTCTCAATATTAGTAATTCCCATTAATGTATAGTACGAAATAAACGATCAGTCTTTGGAAGCAGTAACATCAGTATCTGGGTGTGACTATTCGCAATGATCTCAAATGGAATGATCAGATTACACAAGTAACGGGTAAGGTGAACTCTAGATTGCGGTTTATTGGTAGAATCATGAAGCGATGCAGTCGTTCAACAAAGGAAATAGCTTACAAAACGTTAGTTCGTCCAGTATTAGAGTATTGTTCGTCTGTATGGAACCCTTACCAGTTGGGTCTGATTCAAGAGATTGAGAAGATCCAAAGAAGAGCGGCAAGATTCGTGACTGGTACATTTAGCCATCGCGAGAGCATTACAAATCTCATAGAAAGTTTGAAGTGGGACACACTTGCAGATAGACGACGGGCTAAACAGAAGGGGCTGCTCGCTAAATTTCGAAATCCAATCTTCGCCGAGGATGTAGAGCAATGTAGAGCATATATTATTACCACCAACTTTCAGATATAATGATCATCATTCAAAGATAAGGGAAATAAGAGCTCGTGCTGAGGCGTTCAGACAGTCGTTTTTCCCTCGCACGATCAGCGAGTGGAACAGAGGGGGGGAATTTGGCTGTACCATCCGCCACACACCGCTTGGTGGCTTGCGGAGTATATATGTAGATGTAGAACAAATGAGTGGACTGATTCGATTGAAGATGAGCAACATCAGATTCCCCAGTTTCGCAACTTTTAGCATTAATCACGCTCAGACATGCGTGGTGACAAGAACAGAGGGGTTGTGAATAAAACTGCAGCTGTGGAAAAAATTAACCGCTAGGTCCTTTAAAACCATGAGAGTAACTGGCCAGGAAAAATTGCAAATGAACAAGCTACCACGCACCTCCGCAACCATGGGCAACTCTTGCCCATTGACCACACGAAATCTCTGAGGGCAGAGGCACACAGGAGATAATTTACACAAATTTCCGAACTCCAAATACCGCTTATAGTCAAGTAACGAGACATAACTACTACAGTCCAATAATGTGCACATAGGTTCCTGTCTGGCACGCACACAAACGTAAGGGAGGGACGATCTTGTCGCAACATAAATACATGCACACCAAGGGGTTGACCTTCTCTGACACATACGAACTCTTCCCCTCCCCCATAGCGCCAGCTGTCCGTCTTTGGGGCTCTCAAAACTGTACTCTCGTGTACGAGATGATTGTGTGTACCAATACGAAAATATCACCTGCAAGCGAGTGAATCAAATTTTAGAGGGGGTTTGTCACTCCTAAAAACTGAAGGCATTGTTGCTGAACCAACTTCCACCCTGTGCTACTCATTAGAAAAAATGAGAGCCTCAATAGAATCTACTAGTTCTTGCAATCCATCAGAGTTGATGGGACGGCGAGCAAACACCAAATGCGATTGGTCCTTGGCGCACATGTCCTCCGCGACGATTATACCAAAGGCTAGCACGGCCGTGCGCATTCGCTCCATATCTTGGCTCACCATCTCTAAGGATGTCTTTACCTGCCAACAATACTTCCACTCAACCTAACTGGGCATACACATTGACAACTTTCTGCATATAACAAAAGCCCTGAACTGCCCTATAGAGCCCTGACGTCTCAATGTTTCTGAGACCAAGGTACCCAGTGTCCCTTTAAATAGAGGATAAAGCAAGGATAGAATCACGTGGTGCGGTATGCGTAAGGCATCAGCATGAAACTCAAACCGCACAAGCATCCACAAGATTTGCTCCATTTGATTTAAACTGTCCACAGATAATTCTGAAATACCCGTCAGGGGACACATAATCGGATTGGTTAACTGAGCAAAGTGATCAGAGGGCAAACTACCTACTCTTCAGGCCTCAGTGTACTCATCGTCACTGAGTTAATTATGACTTGAAATTACCTGCCCTGAGCCTACATCCACGCTTTCTAAACCAAGGGATGTTGCCATAAGCCACAAATCTCTTGCCCGATCACAAAACTGCTTAACATTCAGTCTCTCATGATCGTTAAGCTCACACGGCACAAGTCCAACGAGCGATTCTGTAAATGAACTAGATGCGCTTGAATCCTACCGACCTGCCTAGTTGTGGCTTGGCTATCCTCCATAAAGGAAAGATTTCACTGTACCTCATCCAATGCAGCTGAAATGATATGAAGAGAGGCATCTACCTCTGGAATGATGTCCACCGAAAGACTCCAACTCCGCACACAACCTGGTCGCCAATTCCAAGGCGCTACCTTCAGTTGGATGTTTACGGATTTCATATCACATTGTAAGAATTCCTTTTTCAGATGCGAAATTCTGGGACACCCTGGAATCCGTGATATGTGACGGTCCCCTGAAAACAATGACAAGATATAAGTACAATATTTTGAAAAGGAGAAATATATTACTACAGAAATCAGAAGAAACAATAAATGACATCAAAGGGTAAAGAACTCTAACCCTCCCTGCCACACAGAAAGTAAACATGCTCTGTGTATGCCATTTGATACTTCATAACTGGGGTTGGCGTAACTTTAAGGAAAAAATACATGTAAGGTAAACCCACATATCTCGTCATTTGCTGTTTCATGGAGTACACTTTATTGCTTAGCAACAATATTATAATTACAATTTAAAAACACCTTGTTAAAAGAATAACTACACTCGCAATCATTTTAAAAACTTGAACAGGCTAGTTCATTAGTCACAAACTTTAACAATTTTTGCTATCAAGAGCAGGGCTTGAAACTAAGGGTATGTAGTTCCCAAGTACAAGAAAGAAGTCACACCAACTAGGCGTGGCTGCAAGCGGGTTCGACAAACAAGTTTGTCAGTAAAATTAATTACAATTGCAGCCACTAAATGTACTAACAATTTCCAGGCATGGATAACATGTTACACAAGAGGACAGCGCCCTTCCAAAATACAGAAAGGCTAACAAGACACGCCACTGATTGTGCCACTCGGAAAGCCCTTAACAATGTGTGAGCGTTAATAAAAATCGCTTAAGCAATAAAATACACAACTCCCAAACTACAGGGACGGCTGGGAAGGCACACAATTTAAATGTGTGGTACATATCAGCAGAAATGTTGACTATGACCTTTCATAAATATACAATTGCCCAAAATACAAGGTAAACTGAGAACTACAGCAGACGGTTATCGCAGCCAACAAGGATTTAGCAGGCAAGTTTCAAAATGAGAGGAGTTAGTTAATGACTGCAGATCAAAGAAAAGGTTCAACAGTTTATACTGAAAAGTAAAAGGCCTTAAAATTTAATGCACTCCACAAGTAGCAATAAGGATGCAAGGTTTAACGAGTAGTTAGAGATCAGGTTCAGTGAGAAGGAACTTTGTGCTTGCAGAAAACGCTTCAAACTTCAGGAGATTACTGAATTCACCATTCAGGACGGACTAATGGTTCCCGGTTAAATAGCTACACTCCGCCATGGCAGGCATCAAACCATCAACTGGACTTAACTTGAGCAACTATGCTATGGCCGGTAGAAGCCAACCCAGACGTCCTGCGACGACAAAAGCGCCACCACAGCGGAAAGGAAACTCGTCTCTGCTCTCGGCCCAAAGAACAGGAATGCATCGTTCGCTGCCAAATCTACCGTGCCAGCACTCATCAGAAGGGAATACTAATCTGTCCCTAATAAGGCTGCAGACGAGAATACCTAAGATGTAGGAAATCTCAACGTATCGCGAATGTGACTACACATACAAGTTACTAGCTTAACACTCCTTAAAAGACGAAAAAACGGCGCCTGCTCACGCAATGACTAAGACTCATCTACAAGGGTGCTTTGCCTCCGACACAGATTATGTTACAAATTTAATTTCGTTTATTCAATTTATTACAGATAATACTTGACTGTACTCGTGGTCTACGGGTAGCGTCTTTGATTCATAATCCAAACGTCTTCGGTCCCGGGTTCGATCCCCGCCACTGCCTAAATCTTGATAAATAATCAGCATTGGCGGCCGAAGACTTCCGGCATAAGAAGTCAGCCTCATTCTGCCAACGGCCTTGTCAAAGAGGGCGGAGGAGCGGATAGAGGTTCAGGGCACTCTCTTGTCCTACGGGTGGGAAATTGCCCTTAAAGGCGGAAGAATCAGCAATGATCAACGACATGAGGATGCAGAAGGCAATGAAAACCATTGCATTAAAGACAAATAACGTGTATCCACAGGACATGTGGCCTGTAGTTGAAGAAGTGTCATGATGATCTCTCCATTGGCAAAAGATTCTGGAATAGTCCTCCATTCGGATCTCTGGGAGGGGACTGCCAAGGGGGAGGTTACCATGAGAAAAAAATTGAATAATCAACGAAAGGATAATGTTCTACGAGTCGGGGCGTGGAATGTCAGAAGCTTGAACGTGGCAGGGAAACTAGAAAATCTGAAAAGGGAAATACAAAGGCTCAATGTAGATATAGTAGGGGTCAGTGAAGTGAAGTGGAAGGAAGACAAGGATTTCTGGTCAGATGAGTATCGGGTAATATCAACAGCAGCAGAAAATGGTATAACAGGTGTAGGATTCGTTATGAATAGGAAGGTAGGGCAGAGGGTGTGTTACTGTGAACAGTTCAGTGACCGGGTTGTTCTAATCATAACCGAGAGCAGACCAACACCGACAACGATAGTTCAGGTATACATGCCGACGTCGCAAGCTGAAGATGAACAGATAGAGAAAGTGTATGAGGATATTGAAAGGGTAATGCAGTATGTAAAGGGAGACGAAAATCTAATAGTCATGGGCGACTGGAATGCAGTTGTAGGGGGAGGAGTAGAAGAAAAGGTTACAGGAGAATATGGGCTTGGGACAAGGAATGAAAGAGGAGACAGACTAATTGAGTTCTGTAACAAGTTTCAGCTAGTAATAGCGAATACCCTGTTCAAGAATCACAAGAGGAGGAGGTATACTTGGAAAAGGCCGGGAGATACGAGAAGATTTCAATTAGATTACATCATGGTCAGACAGAGATTCCGAAATCAGATACTGGATTATAAGGCGTACCCAGGAGCAGATATAGACTCAGATCTCAATATAGTAGTGATGAAGAGTAGGCTGAAGTTCAAGACATTAGTCAAGAAGAATCAATACGCTAACAAGTGGGATACGGAAGTTCTAAGGAATGACGAGATACGTTTGAAGTTCTCTAACGCTATAGATACAGCAATAAGGAATAGCGCAGTAGGCAGCACAGTTGAAGAGGAATGGACGTCTCTAAAAAGTGCCATCACAGAAGTTGGGAAGGAAAACATAGGTACAAAGAAGGTAGCTGAAAAGAAACCATGGGTAACAGAAGAAATACTTCAGTTGATTGATGAAAGGAGGAAGTACAAACATGTTCCGGGAAAATCAGGAATACAGAAATACAAGTCGCTGAGGAATGAAATAAATAGAAAGTGCAGGGAAGCTAAGACGAAATGGCTACAGGAAAAATGTGAAGACATCGAAAAAGATATGATTGTCGGAAGGACAGACTCAGCATACAGGAAAGTCAAAACAACCTTTGGTGACATTAGAAGCAACAGTGGTAACATTAAGAGTGCAACGGGAATTCCACTGTTAAATGCAGAGGAGAGAGCAGATAGGTGGAAAGAATACATTGAAAGCCTCTATGAGGGTGAAGATTTGTCTGATGTGATAGAAGAAGAAACAGGAGTCGATTTAGAAGAGATAGGGGATCCAGTACTAGAATCGAAATTTAAAAGAGCTTTGGAGGACTTACGGTCAAATAAGGCAGAAGGGATAGATAACATTCCATCAGAATTTCTAAAATCATGAGGGGAAGTGGCAACAAAACGACTATTCACGTTGGTGTGTAAAATGTATGAGTCTGGCGACATACCATCTGACTTTCGGAAAAGCATCATCCATACAATTCCGAAGACGGCAAGAGCTGACAAGTGCGAGAATTATCGAACAATCAGCTTAACAGCGCAGGCATCGAAGCTGCTTACAAGAATAATATACAGAAGAATGGAAAAGAAAATTGAGAATGCGCTAGGTGACGATCTGTTTGGCTTTAGGAAAAGTAAAGGCACGAGAGAGGCAATTCTGACGTTACGGCTAATAATGAAAGCAAGGCTAAAGAAAAGTCAAAACACGTTCATAGGATTTGTCGATCTGGAAAAAGCGTTCGACAATATAAAATGGTGCAAGCTTTTCAAGATTCTGAAAAAAATTAGGGGTAAGACGGGTCATATACAATATGTACAACAACCAAGAGGGAATAATAAGTGTGGACGATCAAGAACGAAGTGCTCGTATTAAGAAGGGTGTAAGAGAAGGCTGTAGCTTTTCGCCCCTACTCTTCAATCTGTACATCGAGGAAGCAATGATGGAAATAAAAGAAAGGTTCAGGAGTGGAATTAAAATACAAGGTGAAAGGATGTCAATGATACGATTCGCTGATGACATTGCTATCCTGAGTGAAAGTGCAGAAGAATTAAATGATCTGCTGAATGGAATGAACAGTCTAATGAGTACACTGTATGGTTTGAAAGTAAATCGCAAAAAGACGAAGGTAATGAGTAGTAGAAATGAGAACAGCGAGAAACTTAACATCAGGATTGATGGTCACGAAGTCAATGAAGTTAAGGAATTCTGCTACCCAGGCAGTAAAATAACCAATGACGGACGGAGCAAGGAGAACATCAAAAGCAGACTCGCTATGGCAAAAAAGGCATTTCTGGCCAAGAGAAGTCTACTAATATCAAATACCGGCCTTAATTTGAGGAAGGAATTTCTGAGGATGTACGTCTGGAGTACAGCATTCTATCTATGGTAGTGAAACATGAACTGTGGGAAAACCGGAACAGAAGAGAATCGAAGCATTTGACATGTGGTGCTATAGACGAATGTTGAAAATTAGGTGGACTGATAAGGTAAGGAATGAGGAGGTTCTACGCAGAATCGGAGAGGAAAGGAATATGTGGAAAACACTGATAAGCAGAAGGGACAGGATGATAGGACATCTGCTAAGACATGAGGGAATGACTTCCATGGTACTAGAGGGAGCTGTAGAGGGCAAAAACTGTAGAGGAAGACAGAGATTGGAATACGTCAAGCAAATAATTGAGGACGTAGGTTGCAAGTGCTACTCTGAGATGACGGAATATGGCCTGAAACAAAAAATTACCATCAGTTCCACTGACTGATGATGATACAGACAATCACTCGGAGGCACGTTAAAATAATAGGTCCAAAATGATGGAGCAATGGCTTGAATGATTTCAGGCCGGGGTGTTATTGCCTCCATTTCTTACAGGTGGTCTTCGAGGTGCCATAAAATTTAAGCTTGCAGAGTAGGCCTGAAGCTTGCCGACCAGGTTGCACGTGACGTCAGCTGCTCTTCTAGCAACTCGCCACTAGCAATCCTTAAGCGAGCCGGCAAGGCTTGTCTCGACCAATTTAACCACTTGCGGCTTCTCGAGATCTGTACCAGACAGGTGGAGGCCCCCAAAAGCAACAAAATACCAGCCATGTGCCCTCCAGCCAAGTCCTATACCAGGCCCCACCGAACCAACAACACACGTCTCGACCAAAGTTCCTACCCCGCGACATAGGATCAGATCGATATCGGCAACCCAAGTAGTTAGTGCTCGCATTCGGGAGGACGACGGTTCAATCCCGCGTCCAGCCATCCTGATTTAGGTTTTCCGTGATTTTCCTAAATCGCTCCAGGCAAATGCCGGGATGGATCCTTTGAAAGGGCACAGCCGACTTCCTTTCCCATCCTTCCCTAGTCCGATGAGACCGATGACTTCGCTGTCTGGTCTCCTCCCGCAAACAACCCAACACCGAGTAGTTAGTGGCGCCAGCAGAGTGTCCTGATGCCAAGATTACTGCGCGGTGCATGGGGAGTCACGTGGCAGTTGGTCTTTGGGCACCAAAGTGGAGTTGACGTCGCCTCCCATGATCAATACATCCTGCTGGCCCAGAAAGAGAGATGTAACAGCCTCGTAGAAGGAAGTGGAATGTTCATGATGGCGACCAGAATCAGATTGGGCATAGATGTTGATGATTCTGACACCAATAAACATGAGAGCCATATCTATGGAGCCAGAGAGATAGGCAATTGCATCAGCAAGGATACCATCATGGAGGAGATTGCCATTCGACTACCAGTAGTGACAGACACCTTGAGGATACGGTAGGTTTCGAACGTCTTCCACGTTTCAGCACCGTGACTGGCGACATGCCATAAGGTTTACAGGTGGCCACCATAACATCGGACGATACCTCATATGGGAGTTCGAAAAGCCTCAACGTTCACCAGCGTGATCAACCACGACACTACCTATATGTTCGTCAGAGTATCGGAACTTGAGATCGTTAACATTGCACTGCACAACATCGGCGCACAGCTCTTCATTCTCAATCTTATGTACACATTAGTACTGAGGATCGTAAAGTGAACTTCGAGAAGCATTTTTTCCCGTCTAAATTGTTCTACTTCATACACCTTCGGTCGTTCATGATCTAATGGAAAAGTAAATTTAATTGTGGTGTGGGGGAATGAATACGCCATGATGCTCGGTGAAGTCAGGCTTTAAGAAAGATGCCTCGCGGAAGTATACAAACGCGCGGTAGTTCGCAAGCAACAAAAAAGGCGAGACACAAGCAAGACATGCTCGCTTCATCGCTGCCGAAGGCAGATTGAAGAATGCAAACCACAAGACTACCAACAGCTGGTAAGTGAATAGCTGCTGCTGGGGGAACATAAAGCTGGGTAATAGTAATATTGGAACAGCTACCCACTGTCCCATAATTAAGGGTAAGTGTCTATTATTATGACTATGCTAATATCGGACTACTCAGTTATGGTGCCGTAATGCCAACTGCTTCCCAAGAATCCCTAATACTCTATACTTGCACAATACGATTACACGTTTTCAAAGTAACACATCCACATGAAATTGTGAGCAACATAGCACTCATAATGCCGAAAGGGATGAAGTCACATCAGAGCATGCGCAGTCGCAAACAGGCAGCTGCGTCACGTCTCTGAGTTGATCGTAGCGCACCTGACCTCATTTCTGAACTTGACACTGGTTTCTAGTAATCTCAGAGAGACTGCTCCAAAACATGTTTTCGTCCGTTTTAAATGGTTCAAATGGCTCTGACCACTGTGAGGCTTAACTCCTGAGGTCATCAGTCCCCTAGAACTTAGAACTACTTAAACCTAACTAACCTAAGGACATCACACACATCTATGCCCGAGGCAGGGTTCGAACCTGCGACCGAAGCGGTCGCGCGGTTCCAGACTGTAGCGCCTAGAACCGCTCGGCCACCCCGGCTGGCTCGTCCGTTTTATTTACGTAATTTTAGTGTGATTTTAGGCTCGTTTTCGAAGAGCAATGGCTTTCATTTTGGTACAATATTTACAGTGTGCTGTAGCACATTAACGTGACTGCCATTGTATGCAGACCACATGAGTGGTGATTAGGTGGGCAGAAAAACCATCTGAATCACCCTGATTCAACTAGAACCTTCCTGTTGCCGCCTCAGTTAGGTGAGATTTTTAAATGCTTGCGAGCAGTTGCGGAAGCCATGAAGCGGCGAATTTTGTCGAATTCAAAACGCCGTGTTAGATGTTGAAAGCAGAGGCATGACTGATTTTATTCCACTGTTGCCTCGAATGTGATACGTCGGCCTCTTAAGATTACCGAGTCTTCATAGTGAGGTGGTCCGTCACTTCGTTCTTCGTCGTTCAGACTTGTTGGACCACACCAAAAGCCTCTGCGACGCCTAATCACTGTGTTATAAGATGGTGCATACTGCCGTACACTCTCATCAACTCAGCATGGACTGTAGCAGCGTTTCTTCCCTTCAAATACAGAAAACTAATTACCACACGATACTACACTTTATCGATGGGCAGCGCCACCTTTTTTCGCTCCTCTAACGACGTGCTTTGGTACTGCTGCGCATGAATTTCGACTGCAAATATGTACCTGCAAGCAAAAAAAAAAAAAAATTATTAGGTTACTGCATAAGCTTGTAGCGCTTTTCCGCAAGCCTAATAAACACAACAGACACACATAATAGAGACTTTAATGATGGATAGTATATTCTCCTTCACTATTTATAACAGTCTGCCGACACTGGAGTCATTTTCAATCCCGCAACTATAGAGATCACGTGGTTTTGAGCGAAGAACTCGTCGAGGCATGCTGGGAGCACATTTGCATGCAGAAGGGAAGTCCCTTGAAGGCTGTTCGATAGAGAGCGGTAAAGGTGAAAATCTGAGGGCGCAAGATCAGGCCAATAAGGTCCATGCGGAATGACTTCTCAAGCCAACTCTGGTGTAGTGTTTTTTGTCAGTCTAGCAGAACGGGGGTGAGCTTTACCGTGGAGTAGCATTGTTTCAGGCAGTCTTACTGGCCATTCTTCTTGGACCCCGTCTGACAGACGCCTCAGTTGTTGACAATAAATGTCAGCAACGATTTTTACACCTCAGCAAAGCAATTTGCAGCGCACGACACTGTCGCTGTTCCGCCAGATGTATAACATTAACTTTTGTGGATGCACGCAGGTCTTTGTATGGGGAGTTGCCGCTTTGTTTGGGCTCATCCAATCCCCCCTTCACCTTATGTTAGCACAAAGACACCATTTCTCGCCACCAGTAACGATACAGGATACGAATGGTCAGCGTTGTTCACGAGCCAACTGACAAAGTGCAACTAGAGATACACATACAGCCACTTGCTGATTTTTGTGACTTTGTCGTAGAGCAGGCGGTACCCATACACCTTATTTTTGAACCTTTCCCACTGCAAGCAAATGTCGCACGACAGTAGAATAATCACAGTTCATCACATTTGCAAATTATTGAGCACACTGATGTGTATTAAGCGTTTAAACAGTCTGCATCAAACTGTGAAGGTCTTTCTGAATGTGGAGAATGACTAATGTCAAAACGATCCTCCTTAAAACTAGAAAACCATTTTCTTGCCATACTATGTGCAATGACATTATCTCCATAAAAGGCGCAAATGCTTCTGGTTGCCTCCGTTGCTATCACCCCTCTACTGAACTCAAGCAGAAGAATATGTAGGAAATATTCCGATTAATCCTCTTGGTACCTCGTTTTCTAGCGTCCATAGCTCCACTCACTATCTAAAAATAGCCAAATGATAATATGTAGACTCAAACATCCATAGTGAACTGCAGACATAAAATGACAATCAATAAATACCGACATGCAAAACAAAGAAACTACAAACTAATGTGGCAACCTAATAATTATGTAACTTAATTTTTAGAGATTATTGTTAATACTTTATGACTAGACCTCGTAATTTTAAACATATTTCCGGCCGCGTTGTCCGAGCGGTTCTAGGCGTTTCAGTCCGGAACCGCGCGACTTCTACGGTCGCAGGTTCGAATCCTGCCTCGGGCATGGATGCATGTGATGTCCTTAGGTTGGTTAGGTTTAAGTAGTTCTAAGTTCTAGGGGACTGATGACCTCAGATGTTAAGTCTCATAGTGCTCAGAGCCATTTTTTTAAACACATTGAAGAAAGAGCCTGGTATCTTCCTGGCGTATCAGAACCCCTAGAGCAGCGATTGTCAAACCTTTTTGCTAGAAAACTGTAGTAACATTGTGGGGTGCCATCTCTGGTTGTATATGTGTCAGGAAGTCATTTCTGAAAGTATTTGTATGGAGTGTAGCCATGTATGGAAGTGAAACATGGACGATAAATAGTTTGGACAAGAAGAGAATAGAAGCTTTCGAAATGTGGTGCTACAGAAGAATGCTGAAGATTAAATGGGTAGATCACATAACTAATGGGGAAGTATTGAATAGGATTGGGGAGAAGAGAAGTTTGTGGCACAACTTGACCAGAAGTTGGTAGGACATGTTCTGAGGCATCAAGGGATCACCAATTTAGTATTGGATGGCACCGTGGAGGGTAAAATTCGTAGAGGGAGACCAAGAGATGAATACACTATGCAGATTTAGAAGGATGTAGGTTGCGGTAGGTACTGGGAGATGAAGAAGCTTGCACAGGATAGAGTAGCACGGGGAGCTGCATCAGACCAGTCTCAAGACTGAAGACCACAAAAACAACAACAAAATTCCAATATCTGTCTTCCTCTACAATTTTTACCCTCTAAGGATCCCGCTAGTATTACAGAAGTAATTCCCTGGTGTCTCCCTCTACAGATCCCGCTAGTACCACAGAAGTAATTCGCTGGTGTCTTAACATATGTCCTAACATACTGTCCCATCTTGTTGTCAGTGTTTCCCATATATTCCTTCCCTCGCTGAGTCCGTGGAGAACCTCCTCGTTCCTTACTTTATAAGTCTATTCAATTCTCGACATTCTTTTATCGCACCAAATCTCACATGCTCGATTGTGCATCTACATCTACATCCATACTCCGCAAGCCATCTGACGGTGTGTGGCGGAGGGTACCTTGAGTACCTCTATCGGTTCTCCCTTCTATTCCAGTCTCGTATAGTTCTTGGGAAGAAGGATTGTCGGTATGCCTCTGTGTGGGCTGTAATCTCTCTGAGTTTATCCTCATGGTCTCTTCGCGAGATATACGTAAGAGGGAGCAATATACTGCTTGACTCCTCGGTGAAGGTATGTTCTCGAAACTTCAACAAAAGTCCGTACCGAGCTAGTGAGCGTCTCTCCTGCAGAGTCTTCCACTGGAGTTTATGTTCTGGTTGGCAGGAGAGCCAACACCGTGTTACTAGAGGAGCCGAAGGCACGCGATTTAGCTCACGCAGGCTGGCGTGAGGCCTGGAACAGGACAAGGAAATTAGACTTCAGAAAAACGGACGTATCTGGTGGAATACTTAACTTTAATCCATTAATGCCGAACGTCGGTGTGGACGGTACATGATTCTCAATATCAGTAGTAACTGAATATGGCGCCTTGCTAGGTCGTAGCAAATAACGTAGCTGAAGGCTATGCTAACTATCGTCTCGGCAAATGAGAGCGTAGAAGTCAGCGAACCATCGTTAGAAAAGTCAGCTGTACAACTGGGGCGATTGCCAGGAAGTCTCTCTAGACCTGCCGTGTGGCGGCGCTCGGTCTGCAATCACTGATAGTGGCGACACGCGGGTCCGACGTTTACTACCGGACCGCGGCTGATTTATAGGCTTCCACCTAGCAAGTGTGGTTGTGGCGGTGACACCACAGTTTATCTATCATCTCCGTAACGCTTTCGCGATTACTAAATGATCCTGTAATGAAGCGCGCTGCTCTCCGTTGGATCTTCTGTATCTCTTCTATCAACCCTATCTGTTACGGATCCCACACTGGTGAGCAGTATTCAAGCAGTGGGCAAACCAGTTTACTGTAACCTACTTCCTATGTTTTCGGATTGCATTTCCTTAGGATTCTTCCAACGAATCTCAGCCTGGCATCTGCTCTACCGACGATCAACTTTATATGATCATTCCATTTTAAATCACTCCTAATGCGTACTTCCAGATAACTTATGGAATTAACTGCTTCCAGTTGCTGACCTGATATTTTGTAGCTAAATGAAAAGGGATCTATCTTTCTATGTACTCGCAGCACATCAAACTTGTCTCTTTTGAGATTCAGTTGCCATTCCCTGCACCATGCGTCAATTCGCTGCAGATCCTCCTGCATTTCAGTACAATTTTCCATTGTTACAACCTCTCTATATACTACAGCATCATACGCAAAAAGCCTCAGTGAACATTCGATGTTATCCACAAGGTCATTTATGTATAATGTGAATAGAAACGGTCCTAAGACACTCCCCTGCGGCACACCTGAAATCACTCTTATTTCGGAAGACTTCTCTCCATTGAGAATAGTGAGATGCTGCGTTCTGTTATCTAGGAACTCTCCAGTCCAATCACACAATTGGTGTGATAGTCCATATGCTCTTACTTTGTTCATTAAACGACTGTGGGGAACTGTATCGAAAGCCTTGCGGAAGTCAAGAAACACGACATCTACCTGGGAACCCGTGTTTATGGACCTCTAAGCCTCGTGGACGAATAGCGCGAGCTGGGTTTCACACGATCATCTTTTTCGAAACCCATGCTGATTCCTACAGAGTAGATTTCTAGTCTCCAGAACTGTCATTATACTCGAACATAATACGTGTTCCAAAATTCTATAACTGATCGACGTTAGAGATATAGGTCTATAGTTCTGCACATCTGTTCGACGTTCCTTCCTGAAGACGGGTATGACCTCTGCCCTTTTTCAATCCTTTGGAACGCTACGCTCTTCTAGATACCCACGGTACACCGCTGCAAGAAGGGGGGCAAGTTCCTTCGCTTACTCTGTGTAAAATCGAACAGGTATCCCATCAGGTCCAGCGGCCTTTCCTCTTTTGAGCGATTTTAATTGTTTCTCTATCCCTCTGTCGTCTATTTCGATATCTACCATTTTGTCATCTGTGCGACAATCTAGAGAAGGAACTACAGTGCAGTCTTCCTCTGTGATACAGTTTTGGAAAAAGACATTTAGTTTTTCGGCCTTTAGTCTGTCATCCTCTGTTTCAGCACCATTTTGGTCACAGAGTGTTTGGAGATGTTATTTTGATCCACCTACCACTTTGACATAAGACCAAAATTTCTAAGGATTTTCTGCCAAGTCAGTACACAGAACAGTACTTTCGAATTCATTGAACGCCTCTCGCATAGCCCTCCTCACACTACATTTCGCTTCGCGTAATTTTTGTTTGTCTGCAAGGCTTTGGCTATATTTATGTTTGCTGTGAAGTTCTCTTTGCTTCCGCAGCAATTTTCTAACTCGGTTGTTGTACCATGGTGGTTTCCCACAGTCTTTGCCTCACTACCATACAATGCTGTGCTCCAAATGTTTTTCTCAGAAATTTCTTGCTCAGATTAAGCACTAGTAAATTTCCCTTGGCCAGTAATACCTTTTTCGCCAGTGCTATTCTGCTTTTTATATCCTCCTTGCTCCATTCATCATGGGTCATTTTGCTGCCTAAGGCCTGTTTCACACTGGGACACTGGTGACGGTCAACGGAAGAGGTACATTCGTCTGAACTGGAGCATTCACATCGGGACACTACACTGCCTCTCCGAGCCACTGTGACCCAGCAGTGACTCGCCCTCGCCACATGTGACGGACGAGGTCACTGCGTTTACAGCAGTCACCGCCAGAAATGCATTAGTTGGAATTGGAGTGTTCACAGTGGAACACAGATCGCAGACACAGAGCTGCAGATTTGCCAACCGACAGGCACTCATTTCTGAGACAGGGATGCGAAACTTTCATTGTACATTATACATTGGTGCCATGAGCATTGATTTGATTAACACGAAAGATTTTGTAAGTGAAGTAGAAAGTCGTCCTGTTATCTGGGATGTGAAATGCGATGACTATACCATCAAAGTGATGAAAACAAATGCGTGGCAAGAAATTATAACGAATTTTGTACCTGATTTCAATGAGACGAGCGTGTATGAGAAAATCAAAATTGGGAAGTTGTATGTTCTTCTTTAAAATTGAATACCTGATTTTTCGGACCATAAAGCGCTAGCGAAACTTAGCTGGCACCCCTGTACGAGTCCATTTCACTAACTAATCAGTTGGCAATACCTGCGGTGTCAGACACCAGTGACCCAGGAGTGTTTACCACAGCCACCGGTGACCATCACTGGCGACCGTCACCAGTGTCCCAGTGTGAAACGGTCCTAAGTAGCAGAATTCCTTAACTTCGTGTACTTTGTGATGTCCAGTGCTGACGTTCAGTTTCTCACTGTTCTCATTTCTGCTAATTCTCATTACTTTCATCTTTCTTCGGTTTATTCTGAACCCATGTTGCCGGCCGGGGTGGCCGAGGGGTTCTAGGCCCTACAGACTGGAACCGCGCGACCGCTACGGTCGGAGGTTCGAATCCTGCCTCGGGCATGGATGTGTGTGATGTCCTTAGGTTAGTTAGGTTTAAGTAGTTCTAAGTTCTAGGGGACTGATGACCTCAGATGTTAAGTCCCATAGTGCTCAGAGCCATTTGAAACCATGTTCTGTAGTCTTTAGACTGTTCATTCTATTCAACACATCCTGTAATTCTTCTTCACTTTTACTCAGGACAGAAATATCATCAACAGATCCATTGAGATCCTTTCACCCAAAATGTTAAAGCTGCTTTTGAACCTTCCTTTTATTTCCGCCGCTGCTTCCTTGAAGTAGGGATGAAAGAATACTCCCCTGCCTTACACCGCTTCGTTCTCCCAGTCTTCTTGTGCCCTCCTGGTTCTCGCACGTACTGTATTTTACCCGTCGTTCCCTATACGTTGTAACATCATGCGTTTACAGGAGAGCATTTGGCCACCTGGAAGTGATATGAGGGGAAGTGAAATTGTTGTATGGCTGAACACTAGTCGGCCGAGAGCTCAGAGTTCGCTACGGCAGTATGCAAGTGTTTTTTATATTTATATCTCCTACATCTGACATCATTCTCACTGCAAATATAGACTTGTTTCAGTGCTTCAGTATTTCTGTGGTATGCCCTTCCTACACTCCTGGAAATGGAAAAAAAGAACACATTGACACCGGTGTGTCAGACCCACCATACTTGCTCCGGACACTGCGAGAGGGCTGTACAAGCAATGATCACACGCACGGCACAGCGGACACACCAGGAACCGCGGTGTTGGCCGTCGAATGGCGCTAGCTGCGCAGCATTTGTGCACCGCCGCCGTCAGTGTCAGCCAGTTTGCCGTGGCATACGGAGCTCCATCGCAGTCTTTAACACTGGTAGCATGCCGCGACAGCGTGGACGTGAACCGTGTGTGCAGATGACGGACTTTGAGCGAGGGCGTATAGTGGGCATGCGGGAGGCCGGGTGGACGTACCGCCGAATTGCTCAACACGTGGGGCGTGAGGTCTCCACAGTACATCGATGTTGTCGCCAGTGGTCGGCGGAAGGTGCACGTGCCCGTCGACCTGGGACCGGACCGCAGCGACGCACCGATGCACGCCAAGACCGTAGGATCCTACGCAGTGCCGTAGGGGACCGCACCGCCACTTCCCAGCAAATTAGGGACACTGTTGCTCCTGGGGTATCGACCAGGACCATTCGCAACCGTCTCCATGAAGCTGGGCTACGGTCCAGCACACCGTTAGGCCGTCTTCCGCTCACGCCCCAACATCGTGCAGCCCGCCTCCAGTGGTGTCGCGACAGGAGTGAATGGAGGGACGAATGGAGACGTGTCGTCTTCAGCGATGAGAGTCGCTTCTGCCTTGGTGCCAATGATGGTCGTATGCGTGTTTGGCGCCGTGCAGGTGAGCGCCACAATCAGGACTGCATACGACCAAGGCACACAGGGCCAACACCCGGCATCATGGTGTGGGGAGCGATCTCCTACACTGGCCGTACACCTCTGGTGATCGTCGAGGGTACACTGAATAGTGCACGGTACATCCAAACCGTCATCGAACCCATCGTTCTACCATTCCTAGACCGGCAAGGGAACTTGCTGTTCCAACAGGACAATGCACGTCCGCATGTATCCCGTGCCACCCAACGTGCTCTAGAAAGTGTAAGTCAACTACCCTGGCCAGCAAGATCTCCGGATCTGTCCCCCATTGAGCATGTTTGGGACTGGATGAAGCGTCGTCTCACGCGGTCTGCACGTCCAGCACGAACGCTGGTCTAACTGAGGCGCCAGGTGGAAATGGCATGGCAAGCCGTTCCACAGGACTACATCCAGCATCTCTACGATCGTCTCCATGGGAGAATAGCAGCCTGCATTGCTGCGAAAGGTGGATATACTCTGTACTAGTGCCGACATTGTGCATGCTCTGTTGCCTGTGTCTATGTGCCTGTGGTTCTGTCAGTGTGATCATGTGATGTATCTGACCCCAGGAATGTGTCAATAAAGTTTCCCCTTCCTGGGACAATGAATTCACGGTGTTCTTATTTCAATTTCCAGGAGTGTAATTGAATTTATCATTGAGTTGTAATCCCAGAAATTTAATACCGTCAACCTCGTCGATCTACATGTCTTACAGGTTCTGAACTGCATGTAGTGGGTCTTTTCAAAGTTTAATGACAGTGAATTAGCTTGAAACCATTTATTAATGTCAGTGAAAATTTGATCAGCAGCCATTTCTAAATCTCTGCTTGACTTGATACTTATTACAATGTTTCTGTAATCTGCAAACAAAACATATTTAGCCTCTGGCAATGTAACATACGAGAGGTTATTAATGTACACAAGAAAAAGCATTATACACAAGATGAAAGCTTGAGCAACACCACATGTAATTAATTCCCAATCAGAAGTGATTAAGTTGAGTCAAATCACGTCTGCAAAACCTAAGCCGGCCGGAGTGGCCGAGCGGTTCTAGACGCTACAGTCTGGAACCGCGCTACCGCTACGGTCGCAGGTTCGAATCCTGCCTCGGGCATGAATGTGTGTGATGTCCTTAGGGTTAGTTAGTCTTAAGTAGTTCTAAGTTCTAGGGGAATGACGACCTCAGAAGTTAAGTCACATAGAGCTCAGAGCCATTTGTAAAACCTAAGAATTATGATCTTTGGTGTGGACAGCCTTCAGACAATGGAAAAGCAGACAGTAGCAGAACAGTACGGGAGTCAAGTGAAGACTGGGACTTTTTGAATTAAGAGCTCAAGCGGCGATTCGGTGCACTTTTACACGAGTTCTGGAAGGAGGCAGACCTGTCTCTGGTAAGGAGTGGTATTCAATTGTGGATGTGTTTAACTCTGGGTGGTGAACAGCTGCTACTTTACTTTAAATTCTGAAGGGTCTCTATGTTTCGAGATATCTGAATGTGCCCAGGATACGACTCTTAACATTTTCCGCTTGTATTATGGAACTGAAGATAGACTTGGTATGAGTTATTGTTCTTTGCATCATGTGTGTTAATTTGTTAATCATCGTGTTGAACTCTGAACTGTTTTGAGCTGGCGAATATTTCGTGTATTGCGATTATGAAATGGAATTAGTTTTTTATATCTCTGGTTATAAATTACTTTCAGGACTTTGCTACCATTCTGATAATGCTCTCAATTTAACTTTACTGAATTTGATAAGGGTATTGAAACAGAGCTGTGCATAGCCCAGGTACCTAAAGTACGAGTAATCACAGGTAAAGACGCAACAGGTTTGCTCGTATGGGATGCTGTTCGGAAGAGCCACTACCCTAGCAGAAAACTATTAGGTACGGTCGCGACTTTACTCCTGTTTTTCTCAGAATTTCGAACATTTTGCACCATTTTATATTGTCGAACGCTATTTCCAGGTTGACAAATTCTATGAACGTGTATTGATTTTTCTTCAGTCTTGCTTCCATTATCAACCTCAATGTCGGAACTGCCTCACTGTACGTTATCTAACAGATTCTTAGTTTTCTTTTCCATTCTCCTGTATATTATTGTTATGAGAAACTTGGGTGCATGACCAGTTAAGCTGATTGTGCGATAATTCTCGCACTTGTTAGCTTTTGCTATCTTCGGAGTTGTATGGATGATGTTTCTTCGAAAGTCTGATGGTATATCGGAAATCTCATACATTCTATACGCCAACGTGAATAGTCGTTTTGTTACCACTTCTCCAAATGATTTTAGAATTTTCGATGGAATATCGTCTATCCATTCAGCCTTATTTGATCTTAAGTTGTCTAAAGGACTTTTAAATTCTGAATCTAATGACAGATCTACTTTCCCTTCCATCTCGAGTCCTGTCTCTCCTTCTATCACATCAACAGACTAGTCTTGCTCCTCGTAGAGGCCTTCAATGTACTCTTTCTACCTATCTGTTCTTTCACTGCATTTAACAGTGGAATTCCCAATACATTCTTAATGTCGCCATTTGAATTTTCTTTAGGCTTAGTCAGTCCTTTCGACAAACATTTCTTTTTCGTTTCTTCGCATTTTACATGCAGCCATTTTGCTTTAGCTTCCACGCACTTCCTATATATTTCTTTCCTAAGTGGTGTGTATTTCTGTATTCCTGAATTTCCTTCAACATTTTTGTACTACCTTCTGTCGTCGAGAAACTGAAGTATTTCTTCTTTTATCCATGGTTTCTTTGCAGCTACCTTCCATAAATCTACAGTTTTCTTTCTGACTTCTGTTATTGTACTTTTTAGAGATGTCCATTCCTCTTCAAGAGAACTGTCTTCTGAGCTATTCATTATCGCAGTATCTATAGCCTCAGAGAACTTCAAACATGTATCTTCATTCCTTAGTACTTCTGTATCCCACTTTCTTGTGCATTAATGCTTCTTGACTAATCTCTTAAACTTCAGCTTACTCATGATCATTGTTAAACTGCGATATGAGTCTATATCTGCTCCTGGGTATGCCTTACAATCCAGTATTCGGAATGATTTCGGAATGTCTGTCAGACCATGACGTAATCAAACTGAAATCTTCCTGTATCTCCCAGCCTTTTCCAAGTATACCTTCTCCTCTTGTGAGATGACGTCGGTGTGATGGCTCTGTCCGCCGTGGTCGTCACAACTATGCGTTTGCTCGATTTACTCTTGATTAACCCAATCGCTGGTTCCCAAGCCTTGCTAAGATTATAGCCACAGTCACGGTTTATGAGGTCGTCATTAGTGCGAATTTCGATAGCCTCTCTAACAACGCTGTCCCAGTATCTCGACGTCTGTACCAGAATCCTCGTGCGGTCATACTCTATAGCGTGATTTTCCGACAAACAATGTTCAGCGACCGCCGACTTGCTCGGATACATCAGTTGAGTGTGCCTCTGGTGTTCACGGCATCGATCCTCGACGGTACGCATCGTCTGACCAATATACGACTTGCCACATTGACACGGAATCTGTTACACGCCGGCCTTCCTCAAACCGAGGTCATCTTTGGCGCTCCCCACCAGTGCACGAGTTTTATTCGGAGGACAAAACACAGTTCCAACCCGGTGTTTCTTCAGAATGCGGGCGATTTTCCCCGAGAGTGCGCCTGTGTATGGAATAAATGCAGTGCCTACCTCCTCCCTCGTGACTTCATCCATCTCAACAGGTTGTGCTGCAGTGGTTGGGCGGAGAGCACGTTGGATCTGCCACTCTGAGTACCCATTCTTTCGAAACACAGTTCTCAGATGTTCCAATTCCTGGGGTAGATTCTCTGTGTCAGAGATAGTGCGCGCCCTATGTACTAGAGTTTTAAGTACCCCATTCCTCTGTGAAGGGTGGTGGCAGCTGTCTGCGTGCAAATACAGATCAGTGTGTGTTGTCTTTCGATACACCCCATGACCTAGGGTGCAGTCAGCCCTTCTCCTGACCAAGACGTCAAGGAAAGGTAATTTACCCTCCGTTTCAATCTCCATAGTGAATTTGATGTTGGGGTGTATGGAGTTTAGATGTGTAAGGAAGTCAAGGAGTTTATCCATACCATGTGGCCAGATGACGAACGTGTCGTCCACGTAACGGAAAAAGCAAGTAGGTTTCCATTCGGATAACGACAGGGCTTCCTCCTCGAAGTTCTCCATGTACAAATTCGCTACCACCGGTGAGAGTGGGCTACCCATGGCGACTCCCTCCGTTTGTTCGTAGTATTCTCCATTAAAAAGAAAATACGTGGAAGTCAAGACATGCCTAAAAAGTTCAGTGGTATTCTCGTCAAACCTCTGACCAATCAACTCTAGCGACTCTCGCAGGGGTACCCTCGTAAACGAGGAAACGACGTCAAAACTCACCATGATATCTGACTCATCCAACCTGAAGCTATCAAGGCGTTTAACAAAATCCACGGAATTACGGATGTGATGAGGGCATTTACCCACATAAGGACTTAATATTCCAGTCAGGTATTTGGCCAACAAATATGTAGGTGCCCTGATGTTGCTGACAATGGGGCGTAATGGTACCCCCTCTTTGTGAGCCTTCGGGAGTCCATATAGTCTAGGCGGTACCGGACCTTGGGGTAACAATTTCTTAGCGTCAACCTCCGGTAAATCTGCGTCCTTGAGAAGAACCCTCGTCTTGTTCTCCACCTTCTTTGTAGGGTCAACGCTGATCTTCCGGTAGGAATCGTCATTTAGCAGGCTCTGCATCTTATCAGTGTAGTCCTTATGGGAGACAACAACTGCAGAATTGCCTTTGTCAGCCGGTAAGACAACAATTTCAGAGCGTTCCCTCAGATCACGCATGGCCGCCCTCTCTTTACTGCTGATATTTGACTTCATCGGCACTAATGACGACCTCATAAACCGTGACTGTGGCTATAATCTTAGCAAGGCTTGGGAACCAGCGATTGGGTTAATCAAGAGTAAATCGAGCAAACGCATAGTTGTGACGACCACGGCGGACAGAGCCATCACACCGACGTCATCTCAGACGCCGTCGCAATCTGTTCCACCGCGCTACCGTGGCGCGGGGCGCGGACGGCGGAGGGAGCGCGCCGCGGGCGGAGGGTATTTAAATCGGCCGCCGCCGCGACCGAACCCAGTTCCCCCTGAGCAGCCATAGCGTACGGATCTCCGTGCCGCCACGTTCACAGGAGCTCAGTCCGTCAGTTCAGCTGATGATGGCGACATGTTTGATCGCCGAAATATTGTGCCCGTTGGACACTATAGACCGGCAGTACACCCGTGGATATTTTGATGTTTTACATACGTTTGAGGAAGTATTGAAGAGGTGTTTAATGCATTTTTGTTTTCCGGTTTTCTTATTTTACCATTTTGTTGAGTAAGTTGCATTTTCTAGAACTATATGATAAACCTGTAATGTTTTCTTTATTTTTACTACAGCATCCCTCTGTTTCACATTACCAAAAATTTTGGAATTAAATCTGAATCAACCATTTACAAGTTCACTTTTGCTATAAATACTGTTTATTATTGAGTAACAGACAGGAGGATAAACATACAGAACAAAAATGTACTGCAGATTATAAAGGCCTTCATATATCCTCATACAGTTCATTGATCGCATACGTAAAGAAAACTATTATGAGGTAACGTCCGATAGGTATGCAACACAGCTAACGTATGGATAATGTGGGCCTTATCTTAACTGACGAAAGCTACTAGGAAGCCCGCATCTCGTGGTCGTGCGGTAGCGTTCTCGCTTCCCACGAACGGGTTCCCGGGTTCGATTCCCGGCGGGGTCAGGTATTTTCTCTGCCTCGTGATGGCTGGGTGTTGTGTGACGTCCTTAGGTTAGTTAGGTTTAAGTAGTTCTAAGGTCTAGGGGACTGGTGACCATAGATGTTAAGTCCCATAGTGCTCAGAGCCATTTGAACCATTTTTGAGAGATGGCAGAATTTTGAGAGCGGGCGATCTGGAAGTGTGTCCATCAGAAAGAGTAAATTTGTAATACTGGATGTCATGAACTGATTGATATATTATGACTTTTGAACTCTATTAAGGAAACTGCCATGGACAACGTTTACTTATGGGAGTCTATCGCACGGTATTTTTACAACTCTATATGTGAGACATGATCACAAATGTTTACAAAATGTTGTACAGCTTTTGCATCAAAGAAGCAATAAACAAAGTGAAAGAAGGTCTCAGAAGAGGATTACAAGTGAAAGGAGAAGAGGTATCAATGCCATGGCTCGTAGATGGCGTAGCCCTTCTGGCTGGATGTGAGACTTACGGTACGGTTATACCGCAGCTCTTTGCTATCACCTCGCTGCTCTCCAGGAACCATATTACATTTGAGGTGCCGCCTTGCTGCCAGCACATCGCATCTCGCTGGCCGTGCCAAGGCATCTCGCTTCTTCCTGCAGCTGTTCACATCGTTAGCTGAGTGGCTTATGTGCAGTGTGTGAAGCTAAAAATATGTTCTGTGCACCGTCTGATGGCGAGAGTAGTGTTCCATTCGATCGAAGAAATGTGATTACTGCTAACGAGGAAGAAGAAGAGGTATAGATTTACCCTTTGACTGTATACTGCCCACAGTTCAGTCACGTTCACCAGTTCTAACAACAATCACGAGCATTTTTTAAGACAGTTATGAATATCATAACAAATTTTCCATTTTATTTTAAATGTTATCGAACGAGAATAGTTAAAAATATGAAGATTCGACGCAAAATTACACACATCATCGGTTCCGAGAGTTCCGGAATCTGTACAGAAAACTGCAACAGAGATCAACATAAACAACATTTCCACCCTTTTTATTGCTCATGAAAATCACACATTGCATGTTGTACCACCATACAGCGAGACCTTCAGAAGTGGTGGTCCAAACTGTTGTACACACCGGAACCTCTAGTACCCAGTAGCACGTCCTGTGCCTGTATTCGTCGTGGCACGCTATCCACAAGTTCAGCAAGGCACTGTTGGTCCAAATTGTACCACTCCTCAACGGAAATTCGGCGTGGATACCTCAGAGTGGTTGGTGGGTCACGTCGCCCATAAACAGCGCTTTTCAATCCATCCCAGGCATGTTCGATAGGGTCCATGTCTGGAGAACACAATGGCCACTCTAGTCGAGCGATGTCATTATCCTGAAGGAAGTCATTCACAAGATGTGCATGATGGGGGCGCGAACTGTCGTCCTTGAAGACGAATGCCTCGCCAATATGTTGCCGATATGGTTGTCTATCGGTCGGAGGATGGCACTCACGTATCGTATAGCCGTTACGGCGCCTTCCATGACCACCAGCGGCGTATGTCGACCCCACATAATGCCACCCCAAAACAGCAGGGAACCTCCACTTTGTTGCACTCGCTGGACAGTATGTCTAAGGCGTTCAGCCTGACCGGGTTGCCTCCAAACACGTCTCCGACGATTGTCTGGTCGAAGACACATGCGACATTCGTCGGTGAAGAGAACGTGATGCCGATGCTGTGCGGCCCATTCGGCATGTTGTTGGGCCCATCTGTACCGCGCTGCATGTTGTCGTGGTTGCAAAGACGGACCTCGCCATGGACGTCGAGAGTGAATTTGCACATCATGCAGCCTAAAGCGCACACTTTGAGTCGTAACACGATGTCCTGTTGCTGCACGAAAAGCATTTTTCAACATGGTGGTGTTGCTGTCAGGTTTCCTCCGAGCCATAATCCGTAGGTAGCGGTCATCCATTGCAATAGTAGCCTTTGGGCTGCCTGAACGAGGCACGTCATCGACAGTTCCTGTTTCTCTGTATCTCCTCCAAGTCCGAACAACATCGCTTTGGCTGATTCCGAGACGCCTGGACACTTCCCTCGTTGAGAGCCCTTCCTGGTACAAAATAATACTGCGGATGCGGTCGAACCGTGGTATTGACCATCTAGGCATGGTTGAACTACAAACAACATGAGCCATATACCTCTTCCTGGTGAAATAACTTGAACTGATTGGCTGTCGGACCCCTTTCGTCTAATAGGTGCTACTCATGCATGGTTGTTTACATCCTTGGGTGGGTTTAGTGACATCTGTGAACATGGGATTGTGTCTGTGACACATTATCCACAGTTAGCGTCTATCTTCAGGAGTTCTGGGAATTGGGAATATGCAAACCTTTTTTTGATGTGAGTATTAACGTAATTTCAGGTGAGGAGTGTTTCGTAAGCATACTCATTTGAGGTAGCATTTCGTGATCTTTTATCATCATATACTCCATGTACTACATGTGCTACTTGTAAATTTTCTTAATGATATTCTAACCAAAAACGAGGCTGGTGCGTATTGTTTTATTTGACGGCACTTTAGCGACTTGCGCGTCGATGATGATGAAATGATGACGAGGACAACACGCACACCCAGTCCAGAGCAGAGAAAGTCTCCAACCTGGTCGGGAATCGAACCTGGAGCCAGGTGCTCGAAAGTTCTTAGTGCTAATCAAAAGACCATGAGCTGGTGAGAATAAATTAAGTGGAACAGAGGAACTAATACCCAAAACTTATTACACCTAATACTATCCCATCTTGAAGCATTTATGATCTGTATGCCTGCATCCCAGATAGCTTTGTGTCCAAACACGTCTTAATTAAGCGCATTTTTAAAATCATCACTTCTAGTTCTCAAAACATGATTGCCTGTGTATGGGGGTTTCATCCATAGGATACTGGGAATTGTGAAAATGAAGTTAATCAACACTCACGCGACAATCCTAGAATGTCATTCTAGTTTGTGGGATCCATACCAAATGAGACCATCAGCAGACATTAAAAGTATAAGGAGAAAGAAAGCAGCAATGGTTACATATTTGTTTGATCCATAAGAGAGCACCACGGGGATGCAGAGAAACCCGAGTTGAAATTAGGTGCAAACTACCTCTACAAAGACTATTTACAAAATTAAGTCAGAGATCTAGGAATACACGATGTCTCCCTATGTATCACTCTTTCAGTGATCGCGAATATAAGACTGATCTAAGTACAGCTTGGACAGGGGCATTTAAGATGCAATTTATCCCCTGCTCCATATGTGAATGGAAAGAGATGAAACCTTAGAATGCGGTACAATTGAAAGTACTCTATGCCATACACGTAACAGTAGTTTCCAGAGTATGAATGTGGATGGAAATGTAGAAGTAAATGTATGGAATGCGAAAAACTGATCATGGAGGAGCAGTCAGACATGTCATTGCTACAGTAGCGAAGAAGCAGCTAATCCCAGCTTGAGTGACAGGGCGGACAGTGGTAGTGTCTGTGTAGCGCGTCTGGCTTTTGTGACGCCAGACTGCCAGACTCTGAGATCAATGACAGAGGGGAGCAAATGTCATTATTTTGTCAGGGATGGCGGTAAAGAATGCGAAACTTTGTGGGCAGCGGTAAGGGTTCTTCATGGGTTTCTTCCCTTGGCTCAGTGGGTGAGGCGTGAGAGAAAAACTGGAGGTTCCACGATCAGTCATTTGGTGACACGTAAGACCCTTCAAACAAAGAGAGTAATACATTATGTTTAACTCGCTCAATTCCTCATGGCAGTGGAGCGGCGTGGAGTCGTAACAGGTAGATTGCAGTGACCGCTGATACGGCGATGCCTCGTGTTGCAGCGGAGCGCCAGACGGCGTATTCTTCCATTCAGTACCATTGTAAGTAGGCTGTTTATGTTTTCTTATTGGTAACGCCACATAGCGCTCTGTATGAAAAATCACTGGCTGTGCTGTGCGCAGTCTGTGGCTAGTTTGCATTGTTGTCTGCCACTGTAGTGTTGGGCAGATAGATATTTTTGATGACTATTAAGGTAAATACATTATTTGTTCTCTATTAAAATCTTTCATTTGCTAACTATGCTTATCAGTAGCTAGTGCCTTCCGTAGTTTGAATCTTTTATTTAGCTGACAGTAGTGGCGCTCGCTGTATTGCAGTAGTTCGAGTAACGAAGATTTTTGTTCCATTGTGTCTAACTTTTGAAGATTTTGCTGTGTTTGTCTCTGATTTTGTTCCATTGTGTCTAACTTTTGAAGCTTTTGCTGTGTTTGTCTCTGATTTTGTTCCATTGCGTCTAACTTTTGAAGCTTTTGTCCCATTTGTTGCATTAATTGTAATAACAATGCACTGGTGTCTGAAACATGTTCCTCAGTGCTTTTCGGCAGTGAATTTGCACCGGCAACATTCACATTTTGACAAGCGGAAAATGTGTCTTGACTCATTTGAGAAAACGGTGAGAACCCAAAACCATGAGTCTACAGTATTTGCAATATTGTTTTCTGTCATTCCCGATTCCTGAGGCGAGCTGTTGCCGACCGATCGATCTATAATGCTTCACTGTTCACTACCTGTTTCACTGTCTACACCATTATTTGACGCCCGCTCCATTTCCCTATGCACAGTTACCAAATTACTACTTTGAATGTCTGTTAATTCATTAATTACTACTTTGAAAGTCTGATAATTCATTACACAGTGGTGCTGGTAAGCTACGCTCGTCGTCACTATTATTTCTGTTTACTTTGTAGCCTACTGTTACGTTTTTCACACGCCATTATTGTCACAATATTTCACACGATAACACAGAAAGGCACAATTTGAAGAGCAAAAATAAGAGAACACATTAACATAGCACTGAAAATAATATCTAGTTAGTTGCAAGCGCAGCTGCGAAATACTTGGTGCAATTTCATATGCGTGCCACAACTGTTTTACTGTACAACAATGAAAGACTGCAACTACAAAGGAGATTCTCTCTACAATTACGCGGTGTCAATAAACAAAATCTACACTAATTACACAAGCTACAAGAAAAAAAATCAGAAGATTCCAGTGAGGTATCCTCGGCTAAGTGTCGACATATGAAACGTCCCCTTAGAAAAATTGTACAAGATTGTTCTTAAACAGACACACAATATTTTTTTAGCGCAACGCAATCTGACTTTTAATAGTCCCTACAAAAGAATGGCCCTGACTAACATTAACCTATACCTTTCACAAATCACTTACCTCACAAAAATCTTCGTTACTCGAACTACTACAATACAGCGAGCGACACTACTGCCAGCTAAATAAAAGATTCAAACTACAGAAGGCACTAGCTACTGATAGGCATAGTTAGCAAATGAAAGATTTCAATAGAGAACAAACAATGTATTTACCTTAATGGTCATCAAAAATTATTTTATATATATATATATATATATATATATATATATATATATATATATAGTCTTACAAATTTCAAAACTCCGCCATTTCTCTCCCCACATCCACCACTGCTGGCGGCTCACCTCCAACTGCGCAACGCTACGCGCTGTTAACATCCCTCTGTCCAACACTACAATGGCAGACAACAATGCAAAGTAGCCACAGACTGCGCACAGCACAGCCAGTGATTTTTCATACAGAGCGCTATGTGGCCGTTACCAATAAGAAAACCTAAACAGCCTACTTACACCGTGTCCGTGACCCTCCGCGGGGGTGGCGCGGTATTCTCCTTGTGAATTCGCTCTTTGTGTCAGAAAAAAAGCGGTTATGGCGTGGCGCGGAGTACTTCGTCCCGTAATCGAACCAGCGACCCTCAGATCTGGCGTCTTCTGGCTGAGTTTATTATCCTCTAGGTTCAGAGGTGGCCCATTTGGTGAGGCCGCAGTCCCTTAGTCCTCATCAGCCTCCTGGGTAAGTACCACACGAACTTCTTTCTGGTAACATATAGAATGGCATCATTCGTGTAGACCTATTGGCGCGGTACTGACAGCTTCTGTCGAGCACCGTAGCAGCTAGGTCGTTGCATCGAAATATGACGACCACTGACTAAACATCGATTCGTCTGTCCAGGCGACATTTCTTCGTCTCTTCTTTCTCCCCTCGAAAGGCGACCTCATGCCCATTTGTCGGAGGTATTTATTCAGTGTTTTTGCCAATGTCGCGACACATGTGGCGGCTTTCCTTCTTTTACCTCTGTGCTGGAGTGTTCGGACGTTGCCTTGTCATCTACCACCGCATCTTTAGATACGTCACTCACGTGAATTCAGTACGCTGACAGTTCCTGGAGCATTGACAGCTGATGTGCGAACTACGCTGGTCGTTGTTCTCCTTGGAAGCGTTGCCCATCTGTTCGGTCATTGACCTATCGAAGTGTTGAGTGCTGCTGCACAAACTCTGCTGGTCACCGGCCTCCTTGTTCGACTGCTGCCGCTTCCGAATATTGTGGCATAACGTGTCAAAGTTTCTAAATTGTTCGCTTATCCTATAATAAGTCTTTACGTATTTTTCTACTGGACCTCTGACTTAAAAATCCAAAATAAGATATAATTTTTATATACAACTGTAAGTGACACATACACCCTACATTCCTCCGCCCTCCAGAAAAAATTGTCTTCGATTTTTTTTCTGTGTCCATCTACAAATGACTAACAAAAAAAAAGTGGAAACCTTAGTCAGACAGCAAAATTATATAATACATCCATTCCGTAATAGTTTGAAATACATCAGCATTAAGAAAATGTCTGGAAGTAATGTTAGAAACATGGTAGAACGACGATCACTAACAATAAAATTAAGCACCAAGCAAACAATTATCTCTATGTACATTTTAAAAGTACGCATGTAAGCTCAGGAATTTGGTACCTATTTACCTGGAATTTGATGTAGTGATATGTTATTGGTGTCTTGGGTTTTCGTCTGATACATAGAAAAGCAATACAAAGTGTAACTATGAACAAAAAGGTCCGGGAAATACCTGTAACCAATGTCATAATTCGTGTTTTACATTTCTCTTTCAACCGTACAATATACTGCATCAAAGTGTGGACATCAATCTTGCCTTTTTGTGCAGTGATAAGAACAATTAATTGAGCCATTTTGCGGCTCGCGTTGGTGCCATTGGTAGGTTGGCATCGTGTAATAGGGACAGTGGCGTCTCGTTTTCTTCTTGTGTTTACTGGCGCCACTACGTTTGCTATCGTTGTATGTCTGTGAGTGGCAGCAGCAGCGGTTATCGATATCTAGTACGGTGGTACTTTGGAAGGACGTCAAGGGTTTTCTGGGTTGGAATGTGTCATGGAGTTAGGTTGGGGGAGGGGGGGGGGGGGGGAGGAGCAGCAGTGAGTTCCGACAGCGGGAGGACATGCCGGGCCCTCTGGAGGCACGCAAGCACTGCCGAAGCAAGGGGCTGCAGTTGCGAGGGCCACAACCTCGTTGTCCATCGAGCCCAGGACGTTTGAGTTGAGTGAACATTAACCCAGTACTTCAACCTCCACTATTTTGGGATCACGCCGTTTGTTTGCACGTTGCTGCTCGCAGGGTCGCTGAAACGAAGAGCAACGAATGGAGTGTTTGGAGTTGCCGAAATTAATTAGCCGTCCTCCACTTCTTATTATTTATCATTGATTTCATTGTATTATTATTGGTGAAGTTCAACCAGCGGTATTTTTCGCCTAGTGGCCGCTAACGCCGCTGTTACCTGCCCTAGTGCTTAGTGTACTTTCGCGGCAGTGTATCTTTCCTCGCCTTGCCATTGCTGTCTGGTAAGGTGTGTAGTTGACAGCCTAATTGATTGTGGTTCGGATATTTTGTTTCTTTTGGACTACTTTGGTCGTAGTGGTACCTGTGCTTCTGGATGTTCTACACACCGGATTCTGAAGACGCAGTGCTGTCTGCCGGTTCCGCCTTGCCTGAATTGTTCCATCGTTGTAGTGGTTATCAGAGGTTAGGTAGATTTTGCACGAGTGTTGGTCTACATTTAAACTATCACTAGTCTGAATTGCCATCCGGTTAAGTGAATACAACTCTTGGCGGCCTGTCTCATCATTTACGAAGCTGAGCGACCTTCCCTGGTCGATCCCTTGGAGCTCTGTCTGAGGCCCATTTCTCTCTTGATTTGGTCAGTAAAAAAATATTTTAATTTTGAATTATTACTGTTTGGGCCTTCAGCCGACAAAGAGTTTCAATTTCTTGTTAATAAGGACTTCAGCTGTAAGTGTAACTTTCTTAAGAAATTTTTAATTAGACAAAATATCTTAACACTGAAATGTTGATGATTGTTCCTTAAATATCTCTGGAAGAAGTTTAACTACTTCTCAAAAATTTGCTATCCAGGCCTTCAGCAGTCCAACTCTTTTTTGAGTTATTACTATTGGGACCTTCAGCTGACAAATAATTTGAATTTCTTGTCAATAAGGTCTTCAGCTGAGAACGCAATTGGTCTTAAGAATTTTTAATTAGATATTGTCTCTTAATAGTGAAATTGTCTTTTTTAAAAATATTTTAGTATCTCTTGCAGAAGTATAACTGGTTTTTAAGAATTTGCTATCCAGGCCTTCAGCGGTAAAACTGATTTTTTTGAGTTATTACCATTGGGGCCTTCAGCCAACAAATAATTTGAATTTCTGGTCAATAAGGCCTTCAGCCGTGAGCGCAACTTGCTTAATTTTTATTTTTAATTAGACATTGTGTCTTAAGAGTCAAACTGAATAATTGTTCCTTATTGCCAACTATATTTGCAGTTGTTTCCAAATATAGTGTATGTGACTTTAAAACAAAAGAAAAACTTGAGCAACCAATGGTAACTGATTACGCCCCCGTCCACACTGAATCCTGCCTTTCCCTGTGTCCCAGCATCACTAATGACTGAAGAATGGAGGAAACAAGGGAGTTGTTTAGGTAAGACAAAGTTTGAGGAGCCAATAGTTGCATAGGTGTTTCTGGCCAGTAAATTAGTGGGTACAGTGAGGTGACAATTGTCGAACAGGTTATGGTAGCGGGTAAGTGAAATTTCATGCCTGAGAGAGAACATAATGTGCCATTAAATAACAGTCCACTACCGTGCAGTTCAACATTTTCAATTGTACTAGCGGCACAATGGTCGAAGCAGTGTGCAAAGATATCGGTCGGTTCGATAACTATATAAAGCCAATGTTCTCCCATTTGCTCGAAAAAATATGGTATAGCAGTTAGTACGTCCCGCAGGAAGTTTGAGGCCTTGTTTTGCTCAAAAAATAGCTGGGATTCACAGTTATTGGGGTTCACTTCAGTGACACATGATGGGCATATGGTAAACCGCTCGTGTATACAATTACTTAATTCCGCAGCTGTCATTACTTCAGTAGCACTCGATGTTTTGGAGATTAGAAATACTTGACTTGTTCGAAATTGTACAAATCTGTGAAGTTGGCCCCATTTCACTGGGAAGGAATGCATTGTATAACAGTCGTAGACGTATGTTTTGCCAGTCACCCGTAAGGAAATATGAATTGATAATCTTACATCATCTGTGTCCATTAGTACCTTAGGTACGGTAAGCAGAAGTACAGCGGCAAGTGTTCCTTATCCAGAGGGAAATTTAATTCTAGTGACTCCGGTAACTGTTAATGCATCCAAATCAATGCGAATATAAAGTTTGTCAGCGATAGTAAAATTGGCGATAAATATCCATGTACTGCGTGGTGGATGGCTTCCTTGAGATCCTCTGCTGTTAGCCATGCACCCACTAACTGATCTGTGGGTAATCACAGTAACCTCGCTACTGACATCTTCTTATCCTCTATATCTAGTCTGCTTTGTATTATCTTTAGAATGGTATTCAATGGCGCGGTGGTAGCTTGGAGGTACTTGTATAATTACGAACAGCTGTAGAGGCACCATGGACAAATATCTCTGCAGAGGACTTCCAACGACTTCTGGAGTCCGTGTCACGTCGAGTTGTGCACTACGACAGGAAAAAAAAAATCCGACACGATGTTAGGAGGTATCCCATGACTTTCATCATCTCGGTGAAGAATCAGTACCTAGATATACGGCAGTCGATAGTCCCTGGTTCCACTTGCGAGTGGAATAGGAAAAGTAATGGCGACATGTGGTGCAAAGCACTCTCGACCGTGCGGTGAAGAGTGGCTTGCGGAGTATATGTGTAGGAGCAGGACAGTAAAGTAGAACAAATATTGGTACACGTTGCAGTGTTATTCCGCTTCGCTGTCGATGTAAATCTTGCATTACGCGAGTAGGAAGTATGTAATGGTCATTTTTACTCTCCTCGCTGTAAAACATACAGTTTGTAACAGTTAATGGAGGTAACTCAAATACAGCCACATAGCGCTTCCATTATATTTATCTTTATTACAACATATTCTTCTTAATCACGCCACCTATAAATTTTAGGTCAGCAATCCTTTAGTGGTTATAATTCAGACGCGCCGCTTAGCTTTGTCAGCAAATGTTCCACATAACCTCTGTGATTTACGCAAAACGTGCTGCACTTTGAATTACCTCTTTCATTCCAGACCTTTATATACGTAATCCTGAATGCACTGAACGGTGGAATGTATAGCAGCACAGGCGGCATTAATTTTACGGATGTCAAATAAAACTGCACGTAAAAGCAGAATTTAATAAAACTCATAATTTCTGACTTATAATTTTGTACGTGAAAACAGGGCATTAGAATTTAAGCTCTAATCGACGTCGAGGTAACTAGAAATGGTTGTAAATATACACACACCACGTTATTTTAGCAACTGAAAACCACATAAACTGCTTTTTAATTCAGAAGTATGTACGTTTTCCGTTTTATTAGGTCAAGATTACGGCTTAAAGCGAAAATGGATTTGTAATGCACAAATACTAATGAAACGATCGCAGTTACCTGTAGTCTACGTCACGAATTATGAAATTATTCCATCACAGAGCTACGGACACTCCACTAACATTTTTTCGTTGATGTTAATTCACTAAACCCCGCTGTGTGGCCGGCCGCGGTGGTCTCGCGGTTCTAGGCGCTCAGACCGGAACCGCGCGACTGCTACGGTCGCAGGTTCCAATCCTGCCTCGGGCATGGATGTGTGTGATGTCCTTAGGTTAGTTAGGTTTAACTAGTTCTAGGGGACTGATGACCACAGATGTCAAGTCCCATAGTGCTCAGAGCCATTTGAACCCGCTGTGTGACCCTGTTTCCCTCTACATCTACGCCTACAACTATACCTATACCTTCATGTACATTTACACCTCCATACATACTCGTAAAACCATTGTGAAATGCATGGTGGAAGGTACTTCTCGCCCAAATCGCATAAAGAGTCCGGGAAGAAAGCTTAAATGCCTCTGAGCGTGCTGTAATTAGGAAAATCTTGTCTTCATGGTACCCACGGGGCCATATGCAAGGGGATGAAGATTATCTCTACGTTCTTCACGTAACGCTCTTTCGTGAAATTTTGTAAGTATGCTTTCGCGGGATAATTGGCGTCTATCCTCAAGTGTCTGTTAATTCAAGTTGTTCAACGTTACTATGAGTCAATCATCAGTTCCGTCCTTCTTTGTGTACGTCCGACATCCTCTGTAGGTCCTACCTGAAAAGCGTCCCATATACTTGACCACTATTCAGAGATGGGAGTCAAGTGATCTGTAAGCAGTCTCCTTTGTAGACCGAATACATTTTTCCAGTATCCTGCCAATGAACTGAAGTCTGGGAACAACCTTATCTGCGACTAAGCGTTACTAGGACAGAAATAGGAATTCTGGACAATGGGGGGAGGAAAACAAGCAATCTAGACCAAATCTGACCTTCGAATGTTGGGTTGCCTACCTACAGGGATAGGTGTAAATGCTTGATGCCATCGTACGCCACCCCCCCTTAAACAACGTCGTCTTTCCTTAGCCATGCTCCTTTCTAGGAAACAGGCCAATCAGAGAGCTTCTAAGCCAGTTGAGTCGCACTAATTTAACTCAGTGATTGCTCATTATTTTACAACCGTATCAGTTCACACAGTCACATTTTTCAACTCCTTTCTAAGTCATGCCTCCACTCTTTTTGGCAAGAGGGTAAACAGAGACCGTCCTACGGCGTGGGTGGAAGGGTGAATATTATCGTTCTTGTGTAGCGGTATTGACAATTGCATAATGTATGCACGTCGGACATATTCGCACGTTTGCCAATATTAGTTCGTTTTTTATTTCCATGGAGCCTAAACGGTGAAATATAATCCTGCGAAAATTTTGGGAGGTTGCAAGTGACTTATGTTGTTAGATTTTCAATTATGGGTAAAGCAATTGTGAGCAGTATATATCTAGACGTATGTGTGTAGACTTTGCGATCTGCACCATTGCCAAATTAGTTCGTTTTTCGTATCCAAGGAGGCCTAAAATGGTGAAACATTATAGAATGAGCGGTCTGAGACGATATTATTGGCTTATTTCCTAGATTTTCTATTTTACAGCTTTACTGTATGATTAAATGATGATGGCATCCTCTTGGGTAAAATATTCCGGAGGTAAAATAGTCCCCCATTCGGATCTCCGGGCGGGGACTACTCAGGAGGATGTCGTTATCAGGAGAAAGAAAACTGGCGTTCTACGGATCGGAGCGTGGAATGTCAGATCCCTTAATCGGGCAGGTAGGTTAGAAAATTTAAAAAGGGAAATGGATAGGTTAAAGTTAGATATAGTGGGAATTAGTGAAGTTCGGTGGCAGGAGGAACAAGACTTCTGGTCAGGTGACTACAGGGTTATAAACACAAAATCAAATAGGGGTAATGCAGGAGTAGGTTTAATAATGAATAGGAAAATAGGAATGCGGGTAAGCTACTACAAACAGCATAGTGAACGCATTATTGTGGCCAAGATAGATACGAAGCCCACACCTACTACAGTAGTACAAGTTTATATGCCAACTAGCTCTGCAGATGATGAAGAAATTGAAGAAATGTACGATGAAATAAAAGAAATTATTCAGATAGTGAAGGGAGACGAAAATTTAATAGTAATGGGTGACTGGAATTCGAGTGTAGGAAAAGGGAGAGAAGGAAACATAGTAGGTGAATATGGATTGGGGCTAAGAAATGAAAGAGGAAGCCGCCTAGTAGAATTTTGCACAGAGCACAACTTAATCATAGCTAACACTTGGTTTAAGAATCACGAAAGAAGGTTGTATACGTGGAAGAACCCTGGAGATACTAAAAGGTATCAGATAGATTATATAATGGTAAGACAGAGATTTAGGAACCAGGTTTTAAGTTGTAAGACATTTCCAGGGGCAGATGTGGACTCTGACCACAATCTATTGGTTATGACCTGCAGATTAAAACTGAAGAAACTGAAAAAATGTGGGAAATTAAGGAGATGGGACCTGGATAAACTGAAAGAACCAGAGGTTGTACAGAGTTTCAGAGAGAGCATAAGGGAACAATTGACAGGAATAGGGGAAAGAAATACAGTAGAAGAAGAATGGGTAGCTCTGAGGGATGTAGTAGTGAAGGCAGCAGAGGATAAAGTAGGTACAAAGACGAGGGCTGCTAGAAATCCTTGGGTAACAGAAGAAATATTGAATTTAATTGATGAAAGGAGAAAATATAAAAATGCAGTAAATGAAGCAGGCAAAAAGGAATACAAACGTCTCAAAAATGAGATCGACAGGAAGTGCAAAATGGCTAAACAGGGATGGCTAGAGGACAAATGTAAGGATGTAGAAGCTTATCTCACTAGGGGTAAGATAGATATTGCCTACAGGAAAATTAAAGAGACCTTTGGAGAGAAGAGAACCACGTGTATGAATATCAAGAGCTCAGATGGCAGCCCAGTTCTAAGCAAAGAAGGGAAGGCAGAAAGGTGGAAGGAGTATATAGAAGGTTTATACAAGAGCGATGTACTTGAGGACAATATTATGGAAATAGAAGAGGATGTAGATGAAGACGAAATGGGAGATACGATACTGCGTGAAGAGTTTGACAGAGCACTGAAAGACCTGAGTCGAAAGAAGGACCCCGGAGTAGACAACATTCCATTAGAACTACTGACGGCCTTGGGAGAGCCAGTAATGACAAAACTCTACCAGCTGGTGAGCAAGATGTATGAGACAGGCGAAATACCCTCAGACTTCAAGAAGAATATAATAATTCCAATCCCAAAGAAAGCAGGTGCTGACAGATGTGAAAATTACCGAACTATCAGTTTAATAAGCCACGGCTGCAAAATACTAACGCGAATTCTTTACAGACGAATGGAAAAACTGATAGATGCAGACCTCGGGGAAGATCAGTTTGGATTCCGTAGAAATGTTGGAACACGTGAGGCAATACTGACCTTACGACTTATCTTAGAAGAAAGATTAAGAAAAGGCAAACCTACGTTTCTAGCATTTGTAGACTTAGAGAAAGCTTTTGACAATGTTGACTGGAATACTCTTTTTCAAATTCTAAAGGTGGCAGGGGTAAAATACAGGGAGCGAAAGGCTATTTATAATTTGTACAGAAACCAGATGGCAGTAATAAGAGTCGAGGGGCATGAAAGGGAAGCAGTGGTTGGGAAAGGAGTGAGACAGGGTTGTAGCCTCTCTCCGATGTTATTCAATCTGTATATTGAGCAAGCAGTAAAGGAAACAAAAGAAAAATTTGGAGTAGGTATTAAAATTCATGGAGACGAAGTAAAAACTTTGAGGTTCGCCGATGACATTGTAATTCTGTCAGAGACGGCAAAGGACTTGGAACAGCAGTTGAACGGAATGGACAGTGTCTTGAAAGGAGGATATAAGATGAACATTAACAAAAGCAAAACGAGGATAATGGAATGTAGTCAAATTAAATCGGGTGATGCTGAGGGAATTAGATTAGGAAATGAGGCACTTAAAGTAGTAAAGGAGTTTTGCTATTTAGGAAGTAAAATAACTGATGATGGTCGAAGTAGAGAGGATATAAAATGTAGACTGGCAATAGCAAGGAAAGCGTTTCTGAAGAAGAGAAATTTGTTAACATCGAATATAGATTTATGTATCAGGAAGTCGTTTCTGAAAGTATTTGTTTGGAGTGTAGCCATGTATGGAAGTGAAACATGGACGATAACTAGTTTGGACAAGAAGAGAATAGAAGCTTTCGAAATGTGGTGCTACAGAAGAATACTGAAGATAAGGTGGATAGATCACGTAACTAATGAGGAGGTATTGAATAGGATTGGGGAGAAGAGAAGTTTGTGGCACAACTTGACTAGAAGAAGGGATCGGTTGGTAGGACATGTTTTGAGGCATCAAGGGATCACAAATTTAGCATTGGAGGGCAGCGTGGAGGGTAAAAATCGTAGAGGGAGACCGAGAGATGAGTACACCAAGCAGATTCAGAAGGATGTAGGTTGCAGTAGGTACTGGGAGATGAAGCAGCTTGCACAGGATAGAGTAGCATGGAGAGCTGCATCAAACCAGTCTCAGGACTGAAGACAACAACAACAACAATATATTTGAGCAATATGCTCCTAGGCATATGTGTTTTGACCTTACGGGCGTCGCAAGCAGACACTGTCATAATGCTCGTGTTGGTTTTATTTCGTACTTTTACATAATTTGTAGATCTGGAAAAAGCATTCGACAATATGAAACGATGAAAAACAGTGAAAAACACAGGCGTACGCTATATTGAAAGACGCGTAATGTTTATATGAGGGTCACTCCAAAAGAAATGCACACTATTTTTGTAAAAATACAGCTTTCATTCTGCATGTGTGAAAGTTTTACAGTGTGTAGATACATCCTTCCCGCTTGTTTTCAAACTTAGTTCAACGTGTTCCCGTGAGCGGCGCCGTCACAGCATGTCTTCAAGATAGCTGCTACACTTGACGTTCGTTAGAAGCAATGTGGTATCATAGAATTCCTGTGCTATGAAAACGAGAATGGGAAGCATCCACAAGAGGTTGAAAAAGGTGTATGGAGATGCTGCTGTCGATAGCAGTACAGTTAGTCGGTAGGCAAGCAGGTTACGTGATGTAAGCGGGCACAGCAAAATTGAGGATTGTCCTCGCAGTGGCAGGCCTCATACTGCACACACTCCAGACAATGTGCAGAGAGTTAACAAATTGGTGACTGCTCACAGACGCATCACAGTGAACGATTTGTCACGCTACGTTGAAATAGGGGAAGGATGTGTTTGCAGAATACTGAAAGTGTTGGCGTTAAAAAAGGTTTGTGCCAGGTGGGTTCCCAGGACGTTGACAGTGGCTCACAAAGAAACAAGAAAAACAGTATGCAGCGAACTTTTGGAGATGAATTTCTTGGAAGAATTGTGACAGGTGATGGAACATGGCTCCATCATTTTTCACCAGAGACGAAGAGGCAATCAATGGAGTGGCATCATGCAAATTCACCCAAGAAAAAGAAATTCAAAACCACACCTTCTGCTGGAAAAGTTATGGCTACGGTGTTTCTCGATTCTGGAGGACTCTTGCTTGTGGACATCATGCCAAGTGGAACCACCATGAATTCTGAAGAAACTTCAAGCTCGACTGAGTCGTGTTCGACCACATCGGCAAAAGCAGGATGTTTTGCTGTTGCACGACAATGCATGGCTACATGTCAGTCAAAAAACCATGGAAGTGATAGCAAAACTCGGATGGACAACACTTAAAACACTCGGCTTACAGTCCTGACCAGGCTCCATGTGACTCATCTCTTTGGGGAACTGAAAGACTCTCTTCGTGGAACAAGGTTTGAAGGTGATGACTCTCTTGTGCACGCTGCCAAACAGTGGCTCCAACAGGTTGGTCCAGAATTTTACGGTGCGGGTATACAGGCGCTGGTTCCAAGATGGCGTAAGGAAGTTGAGGGGATGGGAATTATGTGGAGAAATGAAAATATTGTTCCTAAAGGATGTATATACATACTGTAAAACTTTCAAACATGTAGAATAAAAGATGGATTAAAAAAAATAGTGTGCATTTCTTTTGGAGTGAGCCTTGTATATACTCTAAGACAACAGAAAACGACGCACCCTGAAAGAATTATCTGAATGAGATGGAAACCAGTAGATGTGACGTACATGTACAGACAAACAAGCATTTACAATTTTTCGCAAATTCACGAGAAAGAGCTTCACACTCACTGAGAAAGTCAGTAACGCGTTGGTCCACCTCAGGTTGAAATGGAGGCATTTGTTTGGTTTGGCACTGACAGATAGAATTGCTGGATGTCCTTCTGAGAGATATCGTGTCAGATTCTCTCCAGTTGGCGCGTTATATCGTCAAAACTCCGACTGGTTGGAGGACCCTGCCCATAATGCTCCAAACGTTCTCAATTTGGGAGAGATCTAGCGACATATCTACCCAAGGAAGGGTTTGGAGAGCACGAAGACAAGAATTAGAAACTCCTGGTTGTTGGGACATATGGCGGGCGAAAGTTGGGTTGGTATCCTACAGCCGTCCTGGGCGTCTCCAGACACGTCTCAGTTACAGACCAGGCCGAGGACGTGTCTGGATATGCCCCCGAAAGCAGTGGGATACCAATCCTACTCTCACCAGCCACATGGCCCGATGACCAAGATTTTCTACTCCTTGTCGTCATACTTTCCAAACCCCTCCTTGGTCAGCTATGTTGCTAAATCTTGATTTCAATAACAGAACCCCTATGGATGTCATCTGCGACACTATTACCGCACAGTGATACACCCTCTTTTGTTGCCTTTCATGGCAGACCATCTCGGGCTTACATTTCAGCAAGGCAGTGCCCGCTGCCTCACAGCGAAAGTTCCTGTTGCTTGTCTTTATGTTTGACAAACCCTACCTTCTCCAGCAAGGTCGCCGGATCTCTCCCCAGTTGAGGACAATTCGAGCATTGTGAACAGGGCTCTTCATCCAACTAGGGATTTTGACAATATAACGCGCAAACTAGACACAATTTTCGATATTCCTCAGGATGATATCCAACAACAGTATCATGCCAATTCCAAGCCGAACAACTGCTTGCATAACCGCCACAGCTAGAACTACGAAAAATGATATATGGCTTCACCGTCAGAACTAAAGGAATATATAAAACTGTTACCAATCGTGGATGGGGATCACTGGGTCTGTGATGAACAAAGGTTTCTTGAAATTGCTGTAACCAGTCGCCTTTTGTTTCGTTCTTCAGTTTTTATTAGCCAGTCATCGGTCTCGAACCGCCTAGCGGTTCATCATCAGATGGTACATATTTATTGATCTTTTTTTGCAGCAGTGTGGGAGTCGTGTAGCTGTGGCAAGATGAATGATCGAAACCTGAAAACACTGAGTGTGGCGAGAATGCGTTAATCTCAGAGAATATGAAATGTAACTGATGAAAGGGGATAATACAAAAAGCAGTTGAAAGGGAATACAGAAGTCAAAAAACGAGACTGACAGAAAATACAAAATGTCTGAGCAGGAATGGTGAGATCACAAATGTAACGATGTAGCTGATGTTGCAAGAAAATTAAAGAGACCTCTGGAGACAATAAAAGCAGATATATGAATATCAAGGGCTTGGATGGAAAACCAGTAGTGGAAGGAGAATATAGAGATACTATAAAATGGCCATGAACTTGAAAGCAGTGTTGTATAAAGGGAAGAGGACGTAGATCTAAGTCAAAACAAGACATTCAAAATGAACTCCTGTTATTCATGGGAGAGCCGGAAGTCGATCAAATTAAAAACAAGCAACAGAGCGAATACTATGAGATTCTTGGAAAAATTAAAGGCGTTATACCTAATGAAATGGTAAAACAAGTACAGTGACGTATCACACAACTACAGGAAGAGGTCGACAAGGTAACTGCCCAAGTAGAAAGTTTGCAAACCTTGACACATACGCACACTGAACATTTTATTGAAGTAACAGAGCAAATAGAAGAAATTAGCAATAAAATGGGAAATTTGTCCACCAACTCTGACAATGATTTAGTTCATACAACACTTTGCATTTTTCGGAAATGGCAGAATATCAGTTACTGAAACACTTCAAAGAAAAAGAAGATAAGATTAACGAACAGTAGAAGGAAGACAACAGAAGGCTTGAGGCGCAGCTCAAATGCATCGAAAACAGCCTCGCTGATGATGACGGAAAGGATCGCGAGCAGAAACCTTCTTGTTTCACTACCCAAGCAATAGAGAATACAGAAAACTATGACCATCTCTGGCGTCTTGGGGAACAGCAGTTTATGCCAAAAAATACGCCACAGGAACACAGTGAGAGTAGCGCATGGCGGAGTCAAAATTTCGGGCCCCCAAAACGCGAGGAAACTTTTGACTGTAAACACATTTCAGGGGTTTGTCAGTTTAAAACATTCCGTAATTATAATGACGAAATATATCCCCAAGCATGGCTGAACCAGCTTTATTACGCTATTCCACCTACGTGGCCTTTAGAACACAAGCTAGAATTCACATGCAGTGTTCTTGAAAATGAACCTGCTGTAAGAATTCGAGCACTCATTGGCGAATGCCGTTCTGATGAAGATTTTTACAACGCTTTTCTCTCAGCGTACGGTGTTAAACACTGCATATTCGTGTTGCAAAACTTCCATCTCTACACAGTACACTGAAGATGTGATCAGACGCAACAGACACCTTTACTACCCATTCAGTCCACCTGAATTGATCTGAATTTGTTTGATAAAATTACCGACACATTTACGCCAAATTATCACAGCGAGCAGGTGCAAATACAATCTTGAGGAATATGTTAATTTATTACAAGAATTAGAGCTTGTCTGTGACAGTAAAAAGATTGGCATACAAGCATCAAAGAAGTTTGACAGGCGTGACACTCTTTGTTCTAGTAATGATAGCAGAATTACGGGTCATACAGTAGGTTTCACAACAAAAGAAATATCAGACACAACCGACAAAACCACCCGTATAACAAGAATATCTGGCGTCAAAAGAGCTAGCAAAATTGTCAACATTTTCAGAGATATGACCAGCAACATTTTAATCAAAACATAAATCAGTACCGTAACGCAAATAAGTATAACGATAAACAATAAAACGTTAACAGACATGTATGCAATTGGCAATGTAATGTTTCAAATAAAGGTAGCTCCTGGCACAGCCAAAACCCTTCAAACTTTAATCAGAGATCAGGTCAGTAGAACCAACACAATCAGCAACAGTGGCAAAATTCAGGACAGTTCAACCAAGACAGACAAGTCAAAATCGTTCAAGTATGTAATGCCAAGCCAAATGATAACCAGAGCAACAAAAGAGGTTAACAATGACTTGTAACTCCTGCAGCTGGCGAAAACAGTTATTCAAAAGAAATGTCCGCTGCCATAACAAAAAATTGCAGAAACTTTGAGGAAATTAGGGACATCATATTAGAAGAAAAGGAAACACACACTAAACCACTTCTTCATCCTGTTATTACAATCAAAGTTGCCAATCAAAATGTTACTGCCATGTTTAATTCTAATAGTGCGGTATCTGTTATCAGCGAGGCTGCATACAACAAGTTCACTAAGAGTATTGTCTACCCTACATTATGGCTAAGAAAGACAAAGATTCTAGATACAATCTCAGGAAAGTCTGTCTATGTTAAAAACGAGACATGCAATGAGTTTAGTTGTCAAGGTCATTGTTTTGCCACCAACATTTTAATTGTGCCACTTCTTAATACAAAAGTGATCCTTAGCATTAATTTCCTTAATCAGCACAATGCTATTATGAATTTAAAAAAACGTTGAGTTTAATCTCAAACTCTCAGTTGAACAAGTTAAGTTTTAAGTTTGAGAACTGGCTTAGTATTCAAGACGAGGAAGTTAATCGACTTTGTTTTTTGTATGATGACACTTTCAGAAATTTTACGACAAAAATATTTATCCTGGTGATTATTCTATCAATGTCTTACTCGATTATGTAATACAAGAGAGATTGAGTGATGTTGAGACTGGGGAATCTTATATGAAACAACAGTTAGGTAACATCTTACGTACTTATTCTTTGGTGTTTACCCGTAAACCAGGTACTATTAGAGGTTTCCAGTATAAGTTCCAAGTCAAAGAGCATACCAAAATTTTGTGTCAGACCATATGTTATACTTGCATATTATAGAGACAAGGTAAAGAAAAAAAAGTACAAACAATACTAGAAAACCGCGTGATTAAGCCTACAATCATTTCATACAACAGGCCTTTACATGTAGTAGAAAAACGAGATAAATGTATTAGATTAGTGCTTGATTCAAGACAGGTTAACACTATCATTATATCAGAAACAAACAGGCCACAGACTTGAGATGAGCTTTTGGAAATTTTTTTCGGCATATAAGTTCCATCCTCTATTGATTTGGGATAAAGCTTTCAGCAGATGGAGTTGCATACTCACTATCAACAGTACACTTCTTTCCTCTGCTTCAGCACATGTTATCAGTTTAGAAAGATACCATTTCGTCTCAGTATCTCTTCAGCTGTCTTCATTCGTGGGACTAATAACATACTCCCTGAGAATTTGAGAACCCGCCTAACTACACATGTTGATGACATACTTATAGCAGAATCCGACTGCTCTTTACACAGTCAGGTTCTGGCAGATCTTTTAAACATCTTCGAAGATACGGTCTCACTGTTAACTTAGAGAAATCACAGTTTGGTCAAAAGAATATCAACTCCCGGGATACATCATTTCGCCTGACAGTGTACCTCCAGACCATGACTTGGTAGAATCAAGTAAATAAATCCTTCATCCTGCTACAAAAAAGCAAGTAAGAAGTTTTCTGGGAGTCGTCAATTTCTACCGCCGTTTTTTGGAATTAAAATCATACACAACACCTAATCTTTGTACTCTCACCAGTAAAAATACACCCTGGGTTTTATCTGAACAAGTGCAAATGAAATTTTAAAATTTAAAGGAAGCTCTTCTCTTTGTACCCATCTTAGTACACACTGCCCAAACCATTACAATTCTAAACTGAACCATGAGTGTTTGTGTTGCGGGGCATTGATGCATCAGGAGTAGAACTTTAGCATTACTGACATTCCAGGAGAGCAAAATATTATTGCTGACACGCTTTTTTTGATCACCTATTGGCTTTAAAGAAAATTTTGAGTACACTTTAGATATCAGCTTCAGTCTCTTATATTTGAAAAAGGTAGCATTCGAAAATTTCAGCACAGTTTCATTGCAGAACTTAGCACAGGAACAAATGAAAGACAGTATTTGGTGTGACATCATCGAAAAATGGCACAATAAGGAAAATGTTGCAATTGTTATTACCATTTAGTAAAAAATGGCATTCTCTTTAAATGTAACGCTCTAAATGGTACATACTGGATAGTATGTATCCATGCAGATGTTACCAACAAGTTGATCTGGTACACCCACCTCAGCTATCTCATTTTGGACCATGAAAGTGCTTTAACAAATTAAAGATGTCGAGCTATTTCAACAATATGGATCGAATACGCAAACTTTTAGCAGTCTATAAGCTATGTCAAAAGCCAAACCTGCCACCATATCTCCGTACCTTTATTCCCAATTATACGTTAAAAGCTTAAAGATTTTGCAGCAATTGACCTCCTTGTATCCCTGGTCAGCTCAAGGGATGGATACACATACATCTTTGCAGCAGTCGAGCATCTAGGGTTCAAAATCAGCAACTTTATCACCTTTACGCAAAGCAACAGTGAGAAATGTGTCACAAGCTTTCACAAAGATTTTCTTAAAGCACATTGGTTACGTCAGTAATCTCAGATAATGGAGTACAGTTACGTCCTAAAATTTGGTTAAACACATTAAAGGCTCACGGAATACAACCCGTGTTTATATCTTTATATTCGCCTCACTCAAATTCTTCTGAGAGAATTATGAAAGAGATTAATTAGCTTTGTCGATTATACTGCCATGAACAACACAAGAACTGGAACAAATACATCTCCTACTTTCAAACCATATTAAATGATTTACCTCATGACTCTACATCGTTACTACTCACTCTAGTCTTAAAAAAACAAGGAACCCTCTGACAAAATAAGAGAATTAATACAGTTTCCTAATGTGAGAAAATTAAGACGCAAGAATGTTATTGAGATGGCTATCACTCACATTAAGGACGCAGCAGAAAAATGTCAAAAACTCTACAATGATAAAGATAAAATTAGGAAGTTTGAAGTAGGACAGAAGGTATTCATTACAGTACATCACATATCCGCCAAAGCTAAGTCATTAAGAAAAAGATTGTTCCTATTGTACAACGGACATATAGGTTCAAACGAATGCCAGATGAAAATGCAATAAAGGTAGAAACATTATGCACTAAAAATCGAGAGGTTTGTATCACATTTCACAAGTGTATCCTTGAATTGTTTTTGTTTATTTGTCATGACACATATTACACTTTTCTGATTATATTGCACTCAGTAGTGAAACATGACACATACACCTTTCTGTTTCTGGGTTAACTTTGGTGATGTGTTGGTACATTTGTGAGAAATGATAAATATTCCTGCAATTCAATCTGCACAGTGAAACGTTTTATGAGCTATATTGAAAATATATTAAAGTAGCGTGGAATATAGAATGAAACGATGACATCCTGTGGAACAGTTAGTTTTGTAGAGTGTGGCTAACGGATACACAGAGAATGAAAAGCTACGATATTGCTAGTGATGTAGCCTACATATTGTCTACTTGTGTGTGAACAGAACAGAGAAACTATAATATATTTATTTATTTATTTATTTATTTAACCTGGCAAGATTAGGGCCATCAGGCCCTCTCTTACATCTAACCAGGCATTCTACTTATTTTACAGTCATATGTTTTAGTAGGCATGTTAAACTACATCTAATACAAAAAGTGAGATAAACAATTAGAAAGGTACACCTCGAAAAATACATTATTGAAGAGAAAGATTTAAGATAGGAGTGCTGGCAGCAGGGAGTATGAGGGAGACTCATGGTGAAGGGAGGAGAAGAATAGAGAGACATGATGAAACATAATTAAGGAAAATATAAAGGAAAAGGAGACTGCGTGGCTAATAGAGATAGATGAAGAGGAAGGCATCTCAGGAGCAAGATAGGAGACGCTAGCTTTGCTATTTGACAGATGAGAGGATTGGCCTTGCACATTAATTTTGTGGAGAATTTTATGCGGATGATAGTAGGAAATGCTTCAACTTCTTCTTAAAAGCAACAGGAGATTGAATTTTCCTCAAGGTAAGGGGCAGTTTGTTCCAGAGGCGGACAGCGGCAACTGAGAAGGAGTTTGCAAAAGTTTTTGTTTTGTGAGTGGGCACAGTTAGGATATCAGATAAGAGTGACCTCGTGTTTCGATTATGATGGCATGACAGGTTTTTAATCTCTGAAGCTAGGTACTGGGGTGCTTGCGCGATGAGGAGTCGGTGAAGTAGACATAGAGTGTGGTAGTCACGCAGTTTGTCCGGCCGCACCCACCCTAGCTCGGAGTATGAAGCACTAATATGATCATATCGGCGAATGTTGCAGGTGTAACGCACACAGGCATTCATGGTTAGCTCTAGCCGTCTTTTGTTTTCACTACTCATGCCTTGTTGAATCACATCACAATAGTGGAGGTTCGGTAGAACGAGTGCTTGCACGAGCTGGCGTTTCAAGTCCTGTGGGAATATGTTCCGAAACTTTTTGAGAGCATAGAGACAAGCAGACGTCTTTCGGCACACTGCGACTGTATTCTCCGCCCAGTTGAGATGCTCGTCCAAAGTTGCACCCAATTTCTTCACTGTTTTCTGATATGGTATTGGAGTATCTTCGAGCAGAATAGGAGGTAGCCGTTCGCGGAAATCTGAACTTATTAATTTCTGATGGGCTATTAAGATTACTTGCGTCTTTTTTGCATTTAATTTAAGCCCCAGGTTTTTCGCCCATGTCACTACTGAAGACAGATCATCATTCATCAGAGCGATTGCAGTGTTTACGTCTTCAGGTCATTGCACTATCAGAGAAATTAAGCTGTTGCATTTTTCTGAGTAATATGTCAAAGTTAACAGTGTCAAAAGCTTTGCTGAAGTCCAGCAGCCTCAATATTGTTGCCTTTCGATTGTCGATGGCATATTTCAGGTCATCAGTTACTTTAATTAGAGCAGTGTTTGTGCTGTGATGTTTACGGAAACCGGATTGAAATTTGTCATATAGACTAAATTCATGCAAGTGTTCAGTGATTTGGTCATGAACAATATATTCAAGTGCTTTGGAAACAGCAGGCAGTATGCTAATTGGTCGGTAATCACTAGGCAGTTGCGGGTTTTCGATCTTAGGGATGGGTCGAATTATGCTTCTTTTCCATGCAGTGGGGTATATTCCGTTCACGAGGGAAAAATTAAATATGTCAGTTAAGACAGGTACTAAGATATCGGCAACATTCTTAATCATGGTTATACCGATACTGTCGTTGCCTATTGCATCAGAAGAGATTCTCATTATTGCTTTTCTTGCCGTATTTGTTGTTACATGTTTTAGATGGAAGGTATCGTTGTTAGTTGTCCTGTTTGGGGATTCTTGTGGACGGTAATTATCAGCCGTGCTGAGAAGAATTCATTTAATTCGTTAGCTGACACATGAAAAGTAGTTTCCGATTTTGCCTTTCCGACCCCCAAGCTACGGAGATTCTTCCATAGAGTCGTGGGTGTCAGATCGCTGCATACAAGGGAGCGAGCGTGCCTGATTTTGGCATTGCGAATGCATTGTTTCACTCTGTTCTGTAGCTTTCTATATTCTTCGAAACGCTCGGGTTTCGGATCTGCCTTGAAACGCCTGTGGGCAGCATCCCTATTAGTCATCATTTGACGTAATTCAGCTGTCAGCCATGGAGCAGGAGATTTTCTTACACGGACTGTGCGCACAGGTGCATGTTTGTCATAGAGGGCAGTGAGTTTATCACCAAGTTTATTAATTTTGCCGTCGATTGTAGGATCTCTGATTATTTGATGCCATGAGATTTCTGAGCAATCGGCTGTGAGAGCGTCAAGGTCAATACGTTTCATGTTCCTACAAGTTATGTAACGCGATTTGATCCTTGGGGGCTGCACAGAGTAGGCCAGGAATATTACATCATGTGCTGAGAGGCCAGGGGCCGATGATTGACCAACATCTCTTACTTTTCAGTCTGTTTCGTTGCGATCACGTCTATAAGAGTATGACTGTGCGCCGTATGGTGTGTAGGTTGTAATGGAAGAATGTTCATGCTATTGCAACTAAACAATCTTCTTAGGTTTATTGCGGAGGGAGTGTCTCTTAGCAGGTCTATGTTCAAGTCACCCATTACGATGACATGTTCGTATTGACACTGAAGTGAATGTAATTCCGACTGGAAGGAACTCATTGAGCTTATTTTTGGCGGCTTGTACACGACGCCAGTCAAGAATTTCCGACTTTGTATATTTATTTCAATGAACATGAATTCAGCCTCTTTTTCTTCAGCAGGATTTGACGTACATAAGACTTTCGCTTTGAGATCTGTTCGTATATATGCGCCGACCCCGCCACCTCGCTTTTGTGATCTGTCTGCCCTAAGAAATGTGTACCCTGGGAGATGAATAGATGCAGAGGATATGTGTGGTTTCAACCACGTTTCGGATAAGAGGATTACGTGGTAGTTTAGTTGGTGGAAGAGGAGGCTAAGTTCTTCGTAATGCGCAGGTAAAGACTGAATGTTGCAGTGAGCTGCTAAAAGCTCGGACGCGTTCCGCTGAGCAGCCTGGAGTAGGGTGGCAGACTGGTTTGTCCCTTTGTTAGGCACTACCTGCCGCGAGGGGCACTGGCCGGTGCTTCCGCCAAGTGACATATTACAGGGGTGTCCGAGATTTTACGCGCCCTGTTTGTGACTCCGCGAGAGCCGAAAGAAAAGCGACTGCAAGAGATTTCCTGAGGTTGCGGGAGTATAGAAAATGGATTAGTGGTATTCGGTGCAGGGAGAATATGACCAAAATATTGAGTCAGATGGGATGAATGTCGATAATTACAGGGTGTACGTTGTGTAGTTTAGGTGTTTAGTAGTATCTCGTTGTGCTTGAAACTATATGAGGTTATATTTCCACTTACACTGTTATTGAGGTAAGGAGAAGTGACACTCTGCTTCTGGCTTACATACAGCTGTGACAACATTACATTCCTCTATGTTTAACGAGAGAATAGGAAACCAGTATGTAATGACGACTTCTTTGGTTCGTTGGAGAGGATATTTTTACTGTGCACACATTTTCACTTATGATCCTTACATGTACAAATACGAATGGCATTTAGTCCCTATACAGCAGTATTTATCTCAGTGTATCTGATTTGAGAAATGTGATAACAGTTTTCTTTTCTGAACAATTTACTTTAGTATGAAACATGTGCTTTTCTGGATTTTGTTGAAGACAGTGAATTTATTCTGTAAATAGTGTTTGTGATCCAACTGTGACTCTGTAGTATAATGTGGCTCATGCTATTAAACACCATTTCTCATCTTGCAGATCTTAAGACAGTTTTCTATGACAACAGCGTTTTATGGAATAAAAAAGGAGGGGAAAGAAAATACAGCATAATGATGATGACTAGTGTCATAGAGCACACATTAAAGAAATAAAAGATAGTTTTATATGAAAATATATACAGTTATGGAACGAAAACATAATGACCCAATTTTCTTACCTTTTTTCAGATTTTCCAGATTTCTTTACTTCACAATGTGTGTTCTTGTTCATTACTATCTGTATGGTAAATACTGTGAATGTGTTTATTTATACATACGTTCTCTGGATATTTTATGTTTTATATGTAGTGGGAATGCATCTTTGTATGAGTCTGACGTACTGTACTTTGAGTTTTCTCTGCTTTATTTACTGGAGAGTTTGGCTTCAAGTAGGATTTGTTTTCTTTTCTTGATGTTAATGAATGAGAGAATTTGGGTATCCCATCAACTAGATTAAGCATTAATTTTAAGGTTTATCATAGAACAGCAACATAAAACTTAGCCTCAAGTGAGTGAGAAAGAGAATGTCAGAAATAAAGATATACATTGGTGTGACATGTGGATAAAGTAAGAATGTATAAAGGTATACAAAGTGGTAGATACTGCAGTATTTTTTTGGTATAGCAAGGGAAATGAATTTTGGTACAGGTAGAAGAAATGAATTTATGTCAAGAGAGAAAGGAAATGAGTATGTTATATTCTCGTGAAGTGGCTGAAGATGAGTTTTTCTAGGCAGATGAAAAGCAAGCTTGCTAATAGAATGACAAAGAGGTTTATGAGCAATAGATGATGAAACAGAGGTATATGATTTATATATGAAGACACAGAGGTTTATGTGTAATACATGATGAAAAAGTGATCTATGAGTCTATAAAACAGGTATTTGAATGTATGATGAAATTTTGATTAATATATGGGTCCATGGACAATGCATTTGGAGTAGTGTTCATCAGAGATCTCATAAACAGAAATGTGAAGCTTCGAAGTGTTAAATGCTTGACACAAAATATTTTGACTTTTGCTGATGGGTGACTGAGATGCAATTTTTCCATTCCTCTTTACGTATTATGTTACATTTTCTTCTCTTGGATTTATGTCTGAGTTCTTGTATATACATTTCATAATTCAATTTTGTGATTCTTAATGCACACTCTACTATTTTTATGCACCTTGTGTTTTACTGTTAAAAATGTGCACTTGCAATTCAATGAACTAAGAGGATGATAATTTAGAACATTTTCGTTTAAATGTATGCTTATGTTTTGCCAGTAGATATGTACAGTTGTCTAGGTTAATCATTTCATGTTTCTATGGTTTATGATGTACGAACAATTCTTTTGCACATGTGTATTGGACTCCATTGTTTTTATTCTTCCTTCTGAATTTATATGCAAATATTGATGTACACATGTACTTGATTCCATTGGTTTTCTTCTTTAGGTGTGTGTATGCAACTTCTATTCTGTTTATGCTCAGTAGTTTGCACACCACTAACAATTTACGAAGATATGCTGATTATTGTACTATACGAAAGATCTGTACCTAAACACTGGAAACTTGCTCAAGCTACACCAATACCCAAAAAGGGAAATAGGAGTAATCCGCTGAATTACAGGCCCATATCACTAACTCCATACGGTTTTGGAACATGCACTGTGTTCGAACATTATGAATTACCTCGAAGAAAACTATTTATTGACACAGTGTTAGCAGGGTTTCAGAAAATATCGTTCTTGTGAAACACAGCTAGCACTTTATACTCATGAAGTAATCGGTGCTGTCGACATGAGACATCAAACTGACTCCATATTTTTAGATTTTCAGAAGGATTTCGACACCATTCCTCACAAGCGTCTTCTAACCAAACTGCGTGTCTATGGAATACTGCCTCAGTTGTGCGACTGGATTCGTTATTTCCTGTTAAAAGCGTCACAGTTCGTAGGGATAGACGGAAAGTCATCAATTAAAACAAAAGTAATATCCGGCGTTCCCCAATTAAGTGTTAAGGGCTTTCTATTATTTGTGATGTATGTTAATGACATAGGAGACAATCTAAATAACCCTCTTAGATTATTTTCAGATGATGCTGTCATTTACCATCTTGTAAAGTTACCAGATGACCAAAACAAATTGCAGAATGATTTAGATAAGATATCTGTATGGTGCGAAAAGTGGAAATTGACCCTGAATACAGAAGAGTGTGAAGCTATTCACATGAGTACTAAAATAAATCCACTAAATTTCTATTACGCGATAAGTCACAGAAATCTGAAAGCTGTAAATTCAACTAAATACTTAGGCATTAAAATTACAAGTAACCTAAGTTGGAACGATCACACAGATAATGTGGTGGGTAGAGCAAACCAAAGATTGCGATTCATTGACGGAACAAAAGTGCTACAGGACTACTAAAGAGACTACATTACACCACGCTTGTCTGTCCTGTTCTGGAGCAATTTTGTGCCGTGTGGGATCCGCATCAAGCGGGACTTACGGATAACATCGGAAAAATTCAACTAAGGGCAGCTCGTTTTGTGTTATTGTGAAATAGGGGAGATAGTGCCATAGACATGATACGTGAATTGGAGTGGGAATCATTAGAACAAAGGCGTTTTTCGTAGCGACGGGATCTTCTCATGAAATTTTAATCACCAGGTTTCTCCTCCCGTTGCGAAAGCATTCTGTTGGCACCCACTTACATAGGGAGAAATGATCATCACGATAAAATAAGAGAAATCAGAGAAAAAATTAAGTGTTCCTTTTTCCTGCGCGCCTTTCGAGTGGGGAATGGTAGAGAGACAGATTAAAGGTGGTTCACTGAACCCTCTCCCAGGCACTTTATTGTGAATGGCAGAGTACTCACGTAGATGTAGATGTTGTTACAAACTCTGCCCTACTGTGTGCTACCAACGACAGTGAATTTTACAATCAATTGATAAGACTTTTACAATTTGCTCTTTGTGATGAGTCTATGAATGAGAACTATATGTTGCAATTTAGTATCTGTCAGGTAGAACCTGTGCCATAAACAGTGTACTGTGAAAGTGACTGTGATCTAGGACACTGTGCTATTCCGAGTGTCTAGTTATCCCTTTGGTCAATGTGGAGACTTATCCTGCCACATCACACAGTCCTCCATCTTCTGCACCCGTGGTATGCCTGCACCTGCCTTGCCTATCAATGGATATAAAAGAGGTGCTGGCTTATCCTTGGTACAAGTACGATGGAATATCTACAAGATGCAAACGCTTACAATAGCACATCTGGCATACTGCTGCTTTTGCTATGCTCCTGTACCATGGATTGGAGTGCTGCCTGCAGTGAAATTTTTTGTATTGACTTATTTTTCGCATTGTAGATGCTGTGTGTGGGTTTCCTAGGTGAAGTTACTTGAAACAGACAATTATTCTTCAGACAATTTGCTGGATTTAGATGATGTATGAAATAATGGATGTGTCATGTTCTGAACATTGAACAAGTAGGACTTTAGCCAAGTTTCGCCCTGTCTTAATGGAAGGTGTGATATAAACCTTAAAAGGATCTGTGTTGAGAAATAATTTGTCAATACTAGACTGCTTACTAATGAAGCTGTGAATTCACAAATATTTTTAACTATGTGGTTGTGCATCCACACATAGAAATGTAGTATCGTTAGCAAATCGTTCTAGCAAATTTCATTTTTAAGAATTTAAGTATTGCTTTCAAAAAATTTTTCTATTTCCCTACTTCCATGGCAAGCTATTAAAACACAAATTTTTTTCTTCACGGAGTGAGAGATATTATAAGATGGCTATTTTTTATGATGTTATTGGATATGTTAAGATTTTTAAAGGATAATGAAATATTTGAAGAATTGTGGTCAGAGAAACATTTGTTAGGCAACAGTATCTATATATGCGATAGCAGCACTGTGGAGTCATAGAATCTTTGACAGCTAGTAGTGGACAACGGCGATGTGCAGCAGCCGGATTTTTTCGATGAGTATATACTATAATGCATGGGCGCTATTTTGAAACTATGTGAGTTGCAGATTCATTATTAGGAGGAATGATGACTCAGAACAATGGTTGGATAGCATACGGACATAAAAAGCGTTTGAAATGAAGAACAATGATTATTTGACGAGGTAAAAGTTTATTTTTATTTTTGTAGACTTTTATTGTTGGTCCACTTCACCCTCGTCACAGTCGAGTTTTTGATAATTATTCTATTGAATGATCTTCTCGGTTAATTTACTGTACAATGGAAGTTATTAAATGAAATGAATTTTCATTGTAAAGTCTGTGATTGTTTTTTTTTATAAGTTACTTCCAAACTAAAATTTCAGAACTGAAGGGTTGAGTCATGTGTTTCATTCGGATTCTGAGTCAAGATTATGAACTCAGTTTCCCTGGTACAACTGTAGTTAGTTTTTAGCAGTACTTTTTTAGGTGTTGCGGCGGTCTGCTGTGTTGCTATTTCTGCCAGTTTTTCAATTTGCGAGATTCACAATACATGATTATTTAGTTTCCTTTGTGCTTTGTCAGTTCTGTCAGTTTCTTAATTTTACTAGGGCAATAAGTCAGTGAATAAATTTTCGTGTGTTTCATGTTACATTCCTATAAATGTCGAAATTACAGTTACGTTTTTTCAAACAGTTCGCACTGACCAAGCCCATTGAGCGTAAAATTATTAGTTTGCTTCTTTATTTGCTTGTGAGTGAGATCAGTTTTCACACATACAGGATTCTTTTCAATTTCATGTACGTAAGTTATGTGGCTTTGAGCTCAGTAGCAGATTTAGCTTGTCAGGTCACATTCCCAGGTTTGCATTTAAGATAACACACTCAAGTAAAGGCTACTCACTTACACAGGGTTATAGTCTAGCTCTGAAGTTCTTTAATCTGTACATTGAGAAAGCAGGAAAGGGAATCAGAGAAAAACTTGGTAAACCAATTCAGTTTCAGGAGAAGAAATAAAAACCTTGAGGCTTGTCGATGACATTGTAACTATGTCAGATGCACCAAAAGGACTTATAAGAGCAGTTGAGCGGAATGTAAGAATCTTGAAAAGAGGATACAACATGAACAACAACAAAAGGAAAAAAAGGATTATGAGATGTAGTCGAATTAAATCAGGCGATGCTGAGGGAAATAATGTAAGAAACAAACTACCTAAAGTAGCAAACGATTTGTGCTGTTTGGGCAGTAAAATAACTGATGATGGCCGAAATAGAGAGGATATAAAATGTAGACTAGCAATGGCAAGAAAAAGAGTTTCTGAAGATTTGTATTTAAGTAATGTATTATTTTTTTTATTTTGGACACGATCACTCTTTACAATAGTCGGCACCAATTTCGGCCTTCAGCATATGAGGTCTCTAACATCTAAAGATGGTCTTTGAAGGCCGAAACCGGTTATAATTGTACTATAAGAAAGTGACTGTGTAAAAAAAATAACTTATAAGTCAACAATTCCCTGCAAACGGAATGTCGTTTTTACCAAAATAGATCAGGAAGTTTTTTGTGAGGGTATTTGTCTGGAGTGCATCCATGTAAGTGAAACATGGACGATAAACAGTTTAAACTAGAAGGGAATGGAGTCTTTTCAAATGTGATGCTACAGAATGGTACTGAAACATAGATACGTAGATTACGTTAGTAATGAGGAGATAGTGAATGGAATTGAGGAGAAAGGAGATTTGTGATTTAACTTGACTAAAATAAGAGATCGGTTGATAGAACATATTATGAGACATCATGGGATCATCATTTCAGTAACTGAAGGAAGAATGGGGGCAGGGGGGGGGGGGAATCCTAGAGGGAGACCAAGAGATAAATACAGTAGGCAGATTCAAAAGGATGTAGGCTACAGCAGTTCTTAAGAGATGAAGAGTTTTGCACAGAACAGAATAGCATGGAGATGTCAATCAAACCAGTCCTCGGACTGAAGACCATAACAGCAACTAGAACAACATGCTGCCACAGCTATTAAGGAGAGGTAAGCGAGTGAGGGTGCTGAGTTTTAAGTCCAGAAGCCGAGGTAGCCTTTGAGTATGTAGAACTTTGGGTGGGGAAAGAGATTATTGCAATGAAAACAAAAGAGGGTATCACAAAGAAAAATGTTGCAAATGTGTTGTAAAGGATTGTCAATAACTGTATCTATGTAGAAAACATTATGTTCAATATAGAGACTGTAGATTAATTTAAAAGTGTTAACATAGACGAAGGGATACAATCCTGGCAATGGGAAGTCTTTCCTTTGGCTGACACGCAGTTCGCCAGTGAACATGCACCAGAGGAAAAAGAATGCAGGAAGACATTAGTGGAGACATGGAGTGGACAGAAGAAGAGTTTAAGTACACTTGAAACTTGTGTGTGTGTGTGTGTGTGTGTGTGTGTGTGTGTGTGTGAGTGAGTGAGTGAGTGAGTGTATGTGTGTGTGTGTGTGTGTGTGTGTGTGTGTGTGTGTGTGTGTAGGTTGTGTGTGAGTGTGTGTGTGTGTGTGTGTGTGTGTGAGTGAGTGTGTGTGAACACACAGAAGTATAATCTAATGCAATCCAAATCAGCAGTGGTGCATTTTTATCGAGCATGCGTGGAAGTACTTTCTTAGTAATGCAAAATTTCATATTTGAAAGACACCTAGGTAATTATACATCGAAGTGTGCATAATTGAGGATGTATACCGGTTTACTACGATGAATATTTGCTGCTGATATGTCCAGTAAAAACCCATGAATGTTCGAAAAGAACTTAGCCTTAGAGACGAAATATTTACCCTTCTCGTGAAGTTTTGGAACTTTCTCGTTTTGTGGTAGGTATGTATCGATAAGATTAAGCCTCATTACCCATGATGATTTTCTTCAGGAGAGAACTGTCCACACTTTGCGCTTCGGCCAAGTCGTGGCAGGCTGTCACATGTCGTTACTTTTATTCAGGGATCAGGATGTGCGGGACTTTTCTCTTCCTCAAAATATTTTGGAGAATGGCTTGAACACTAGATTTAGAGATGTTGCTCCATTGTGACTTGTGACAGAACAGCAATGACTCGCTACGGCCACACGTTCAGTACTCAAACTGCCCGTTCATAACTGACTGGTAGAATGCACAATTGTTGCTTAAGTTTATTTGTTGAAGCTGCCACCGTAGTTACTACGCTGAAGTCGCTGACAAGCCAGGAATCAACTTAGTCTCGCAACGTTTTGGACAGACAGTGTATGTGACAGCTCCTTGTTTTTCATATTTTTGTAATTGGACACATCATCAATGATATAAATGATAATCCAGTAACGAATGGCCTCTCTGATCGTGATGCACAACTAGCCATACTAAACAACCTGTATGATTACACTGTAGTGGTATAATGGAAAACAGAGTAATTACTGAAAAACAACAGGAAAGTCAAGGCGGTCTAACAGGAAGATCATTGGAGATATGTGTATGATATGTCAAATTTAATGTATTTACAGGTGAGTCTCTATCAATCTTTAACAGCTGCCTTCTCAAGGAAACGATGAATTATAAGACTAGTAAGACATAAAAAAGTGGATTACAAAAGGAATCAAAATAGCATGTGCAAAGAATAATAAATTATTTCAAAATGGTTGAGGACTGATTACACATGACAAGAAATATTATAAGAGATTTCATAAATCAAAAAATTCCATATAATGTCCAAAATGAATAATTAAGATAACAAAACTAAATCTACATGAGCAATAATTAAAAGATAAACTGAGAAATCACTTAAGGAATGCGAGGACTGTTCTATAAGAAAAGAACCAAATAACAAACTTCAGCTGTCAGATAGCCTTTTTATTTTGTAATCTCTTCCTTGAAGTACCTCAGGCACACATGCACAGTTGCAGGGATACAACAATAAAATATATTCAGGACGCAAAGTCTCATACGTTCAGGCGAATTACAATTACTAAATGTTCTGCCAAAGACATTAATATTGCAATTAACTCCCTAAAACCAAAAATTCTCCAGGAGTACCTGTCAATATCACAAAGGATATTTACAGAGAGACTGAAACAAATTATTTTCAGACCTCTTTACCAGGAAGACAGTGAGACAATTATAAATACCGATCTCACTAATACCTTCTTCTCGAAGGTAACAGAAAAATAACGTGTGTAAGAACCGTAGCACAACCCTCTCGAAACAAATACTTAGTTTTAATTTGAATTTCAGTCCACAGAAAACTCCATCTTTCAATTCACACACCGGAACATACAGGATTTAAATGACAAAATATTGCCAACTGTAATTTTCTGTGACTTATCAAAGGCATTTAATTGTGCAGTTAATAATATTTTTCTAGGTAAGCTTAAACATAGTCGTGTCAGATACTCTGTTGGCAACTGATTTTTATCCTAAATAAAGAATGCGAAACGTTCTGTTACGAAACTCAGGGACTTACACAATGAAACACCATCTTCAAAATGGCTGTAATCGTCACAAGATTCGATAATGGATCCACTGTCGTTCTTGTTATGTATAAATGATCTTCCATCATATATATAAGAACCAGAAAGGGTAAAGAAGAAGTAAAAGTCTGAGAATCATTAAAGCCATGAAATTTACACTCGTAATAAAAACACCAGATTTCTAACAGAAATAAAAAACACGAAACTCTTCAAGAAACTTAAACCAGTACTAACGCAACAGATCCAAGATCTCCTAGTATGAAACAAATGATTACCAGACTGTCAAGATCGGAACATCGCTGGAAAGAAACCATATTCGATACTGATCGACACGCTGAAAGACCGCCATATTGTATTTAAGGTATGGAGAAAGGTCTGTGCAGTGAAAGTACGCCAAAAACAGTGTTTTATCAAGTGCAATACTGTAATATTCAACAACAGCTCCGCCTGTGCACTAACGATGCAGATGAAGCTTTTGGAAGTCAAAATTGCTGTGGTATCAATTAAAACAATGAGGCAGAGTTCCACACAAGCCTAGGACAAAACTGAACATAAATTTTTGACCATCCACTGCCCTCCCTGTCCCCAAAATGTCCCAAAAGCCACTGCATTGTCAGAACAATTCTAGGTTAATTTAGAGTGAGAGAATTTCTCTTTAAATAACGCATGTACACATAAACGCCTGATGATGAACAAAAGAAGCTAGAAACGCATTGCAGTGTGCTGAAATAAATACGAAATAAATAAATATGACTGATATCAAAGAGATGCAAATTATTAGAAACAGTCCTGTTTTGTTCCGAGGTGACAAAAGTCATGGGATAACGACACACACAAATACGTATGGCGCCCTAGTATCACGTGTACAGGGTATAAAATGGCAGCACATCGGCGGAGCTGTCATTTGTACTTCTGTGAAAATGTTCCCGACGTGTTTATGGTCGCACGACGGGAAGTAAAGTGAAATAGTAGCTAGAGCTAGACTCATGTGACATTACACTTCGGAAATCGTTAGGGAACTCAGTATCTCGAGATCCACAGTGACAAGAATGAGCCGAGAATACCACATTTCAAGCATTACCTCTCACATCGGACAACGTAGACGGCACCAGCCTTCACTTAACGACCGCGAGCAGCAAAGTTTGCTTATAGTTGTCCTTGCTAACAGGCAAGCAACAGAGCTTGAAATAACCACGGAAATCAATGTGAGACGTACGACGAATGTATTCGTCGAGACAGTACTGTGAAAGTTCGCGTTAGTAGGCTATGGCAGCATGAGTGCCGTGGCTAACAGCACGACATCGCCTTCGGCGTCTCTCATTGGCTAGTTACCATATTGGTTGGTGCCTAGACAACTGAGAGGACCATAGCCTGATCAGATGAGTCCCGATTTCAGTTGGTAAGAGCTCATGTTAGGATTTGAGTGTGGCGCAGACCCCCTCCCCGATGCCACGACTTAAGTTGCCAACAGGGCAGTGTGCTAGCTGGTGGTGGTTCCGTAATGGTGTGGGCTGTGTTAACATGGATCAGACTGGGTTCTCTGGTCCGATCATTGAGTGGAAATGGACTTCATGTTCCTGAATCGATCATTGAGTGGAAATGGACTTCATGTTCCCAAACAACGATAGAATTTTTATGGATGACAAAGCACTGTCTCACCGGGCCGCAGTTGTTTGCGGTTTGTTTGAAGAACATTCTGGACAATTCGATCGAATGATTTGGCCATCCAGATAGACATGAATGCCTTCCATCATTTATAGACATAATCAAGAGGTCAATTCGTTTACAATATACTTCACCGGGAACACTTTCCCACTTACTGACAGCTGTAGAGGCAACATGGCTCAGTATTTCCGCAGAGGACTTCCAAAGATTTATTGAGTCCATGCCACATCGAGTTATTGCTCTACGCCGGACAAAAGGAGATCCGACACGATATTAGGAGGTATCTCATGACTTGCGTCACATCAGTGTATAATTAATTCTAATGGTGTAATTTAGGTATTTGAAAGTGTAAATAATAGATTCTTGCAAATTAGTAACCAGTTCACTGGGAGTATACCGTCATTAAATTTAGATAAAACACATTACATGCAGTTCAGTACAGAACAAGGGCAGACTACGACATTAGAAACAATGCTTGAGGGCAAACGGTTAAATGAAACGGAACATTCGAAATTCTTAGGTGTTTATATTGATCGGAACTGGAACAGGCAGGCAAATGTTACAGAGAGGCGGGGGATATCTTCAGAGTCGGTAGCTGCTTCGAATGCTCAAGTAGGCCCAGAATTTTAGACTCAATGAAGCTGTAAAGAGGCCACTACCATTCGTGTTGAGATGCCGAATGTTAGCCGAATTCTTGATCAAGGTCGACATCACCGGGCAGATATACACACATCAAAAATGTTTAGCATCACCCCGGTTCTCAGAACTCCTGAAGATTGGCGTTGACTGTGGAAATTATATCACTGACACAGTCCCTTTGACTGTTCAGAGATGTCACTAAACCCACCCATAGGTGTACACAACCATGCGTGAGCAGCGCCTATTAGACGGAGAGGGTCCGACAGCCGATCAGTTCTAGTCATTCCACCAGGAAGGAGGTGCACGGCTCGTGTTGTCTGTGGTTCAACCATGCATAGACGGTCAATATCGCGGTTCGATAGCGTCCGCATTGTTACTTTGTGCAAGGAAGGGCTGTCCAGGCGTCTCAGAGTGAACCAAAGTGATGTTGTTCGGACATGAAGGAGTTACAGAGAGACAGGAACTGTCGATGACATTCCTTGCTCAGGCCGCCCGAGGGTTACTACTGTAGTGGATGACCGCTACCTACGGATTATGGCTCGGAGGAACCCCGACAACAACGCCACCATGTTGAATAACTGCTTTTCGTGCAACCATGGGCTCCGTGATGCGTAATTTCACTCCCGACGTCCATGGCGAGGTCCAGCTTTGCAACCACGATACCATGCAGCGCGGTACAGATGGGCCTAACATCATGCCAGGTGAACCGCTCAGGATTGGCATCACGCCCTCTTCACCGATGAGGGTCGCAATGCCTTCAATCTGATAATCGTCGGAGACGTGTTTGGAGGCAACCCGGTCAGGCTGAACGCCTCAGACAAACTGTACAGCGAGTGTACCAAGGTGGAGGTTTCTCTGCTGTTTTGGAGTGGCATTATGTGGGTCCGACGTACGCCGCTGGTGGTCATGGAAGGCGCCGCAACGGCTGTATGATATGTGAATGCCATCCTCAGACCGATAGTGCAACCATATCGGCAGCATATTGGCGAGGCATTCGTCTTCATGGACGACAATTCGCGCTCTCATCGTGCACATCTTGTGAATGACTTCCTTCAGGATAACGACATCGCTCGACTAGAGTGGCCAGCATATTCCCCAGACATGAACCCTATCGTACATGCCTGGGATACACTGAAAAGGGCTGTTTATGGAGGAAGTGACCCACCAACCACTCTGAGGGATCTATGCCGGATTGCCCTTGGGGAGTGGGACAATCTGGACCCACAGTGCCTTGATGAACTTGTGGATAGTATGCCACGATGAATACAGGTATGCATCAATGCAAGAGGACGTGCTATTGGGTATTAGAGATACCGGTGTGTACAGCTGGGCCGGGCGGAGTGGCCGTGCGGTTCTAGGCGCTACAGTCTGGAACCGGGCGACCGCTACGGTCGCAGGTTCGAACGCTGCCTCGGGCATGGATGTGTGTGATGTCCTTAGGTTAGTTAGATTTAATTACTTCTAAGTTCTAGGCGACTGATGACCTCAGAAGTTAAGTCGCATAGTGCTCAGAACCATTTGTACAGCTGGGCCACGACCTCTGAATGTCTCGCTGTATGGTGGTACAACATGCAATGTGTGGTTTTCTTGAGCAATAAAAAAGGGCAGAAATGATGTTTATGTTGATCTATATTGCAATATTCTGTACAGGTTCCGGAACTCTCTTCGGGAACCGAGGTGATGCAAAACTTCTATTGTATGTGATGTAAGCATGAATTCTTCCACAGAAGGATTAGCCGAGCGGACTGAGGCGCTGCAGTCATGGACTGTGCGGCTGGTCCCGGAGGAGGTTCGAGGTTCGACTCCTCCCTCGGTCATGGGTGTGTATGTTTGTCCTTAGGAAAGTTTAGGTTAAGTAGTGTGTAAGCTTAGGGACTGAAGACCGCACAGTTAAGTCCCATAAGGTTTCACACACATTTGAACATTTTTTGAACCCACAGAAATTGACTAAACGTCAGTGAATAGTTTAATACTTCAGCCACGGGCTCTCGGCCCGGAAGTTGTAACTGAAGTAAGGACCAGCCTTGAAAGTCTGCATTATAGCTTGTTAATGTAACTAGACACTTATTAACCCGTGTTGATATATTGGGTGTGAAGTATTACCAGCAGTAGCAGAAAATTTCGAGACTGTCCCATGGAGACTGTCCCATTGTCAACACTTAATTAATCTGCCTGGTGGGGTCACAACACGGTTTATCATTTCACGAATCGCCATATTGGGGCCGCGTGTTCCTAATAATGCTGCTGGACCAGAGAAATGTACGGCGTCGCGCTGTGTGCGATATCAACCACATCCTGGTCGACATATCGCGCTCAGTTCCGGCTGTACTCGAAAGCGGAGCGGCTGCAGTCGCTTGCGGTCGAGCGCAAGGAACTGCTTATCTGCCAAAGCATTGTTTTCATCCGCCGGCCGGCCGCATTGCGACAAGGTGTAGACGGCGCCACGGGGTCTCGGTTCCGGATTCAGCAAGGTGTGCGGCCGGACTGAACACGCGCGCTTCTCGTGCGAGGAGTGAAAATCGTCGTCAGTACTCGCGAGTGGATACAGGGTTACGTGGATGACAGCGCACGCCAGGGTGGACATTCTACTCTACAGCCATGAACAGCATTACTAACGATGTGGCGGTCTTTCGGTCTCTGCCCCAGTTCAGACAAGGTAAGCTCACCTGGAGTCGTATATGTGTAGCCCGTTTGCAGCTAATCTGCGAGGCTCACGTGAGTTCCGTCCTATATAAGTAACAGCAATAGCAAAACTGCTGTAGGGAAACAAGCTGGACTTGCTTTGTGCTTGGCGCCACTGAAACAACACGTATTCAGGAAAAAAAACAACACTCGTGAGGGACAAAGCTTGCTGTATTCTATTACTTCTTAAGCAATAGAAACCAGTATGCTTATGAATTAATATACACTGCAACAGTCACTGTTACTAGTGTTTTGTTGGCACGACGCGTTTCGTCAGCATGCTGCCATCATCAGGTGCATTTACAGTTACTTTTACAGTGTAGTTAAAATGAAGTGAGGTTTATTTCCTTTGCTGTGTCTGCCAATGAGGGTAAATGTCGAAAAAGACGTATATTCAGGAAGATAAATAGGTTATGGTCTGTACATTAAGTGATAAGCATTAAGAAAATGAGCTGATCACGCCTATTATGTAATACACACACGATAACAAATATATCTTCCTGAACAGTCGTCTTTTTCGACACATTACCTCAGTGACACAAACACAGCAAAGCAAAGAAAACTAACCTCACTTTATTTTATCTGCAATGTAAAAGCGACTGTAAATGCACCTGATGATGGCAGCATGCCGCCGAAACGCGTTGTGCTTGTAAAATATTAGTAACAAGGGATTGTTGCAGTATATACGATATCATAAAAATCTTACAGGACAGTCGCAGTCCTCAAACATCATCCATATAATATGGATAAATTTAAGTTTAAAAACCCAGTATGTTCTCCTGGCGGTGAGTGTTCATGAGAAATAAGGGTATCGTCAGGAGTGCCTCAGAAAAATGTGAAAGGACGGCTGTTATTTTGTACATAGATAAATGATCAGCGGACAGGTTCTGCAGTCTGTAGTTGTTTGCTGATGATGCTGTGGTGTATGGGATGGTGTCGAAGTTGAATAACTGTAGAGGGAAAGAGGCCAGCTTAGAAAAAAACCAACCCTTAATGTTCCGATACAGCATTAGTGATGATATGAAGTGGAACGAATGTGAGGACTGCGGTAGGGAAGGCTAATGGTCGAATTCGGTTTATAGGGAGATTTTTAGAAAAGTGAGGTTCTTCTCTAAAGGACACCTCATATAGGACGCTAGAGCGACCTATTCTTGAGTACTGCTAGAGTGTCTGGGATCCGCACCAGGTCGGATGAAAGGAAGACTTCGAAGCAATGCAGAGGCGAGCTGCTAGGTTTGCGAATAACTCGCGAGTATTACCAGATGCTTCGGGAACTCGTATGGGAATCCTTGGAGGGAAGGCGACATTAATTTTGAGAAACACTACTGAAAAAATTTAGAGAACCGGCATTTGAAGTTGGCTGCAAAACGATTCTACAAACACCAATATACATTTTGCGTAAGGAGCACTAAGATCGTGCACAGGGATATAGGCAGTCATTTTTCGCTCGCTCTATTTGCGAGTGGAATAAGGAAGGAAATGACTGATAGTAATACAGGGTCCCTTCCGCTACGCACCATAAGGTGCCTTTCGCAGTATGTACACTACTGGCCATTAAAACTGCTACAACAAGAAGAAATGCAGATGATAAATGGGTGTTCATTGGACAAATATATTATACTACAACTGACATGTGATTACATTTTCACGCAATTTGGGTGCATAGATCATGAGAAATCAGTACCCAGAACAACCACCTTTGGCCGTAATAACGGCCTTGATACGCCTGGGCATTGAGTCAAACAGAGCTTGTATGGCGTGTACAGGTACAGCTGCCCATGCAGCTTCAACACGATACCACGGTTCATCAAGAGTAGTGACTGGAGTATTGTGACGAGCCAGTTGCTCGCCCACCAGTGACCAGATGTTTTCAATTGGTGAAAGATCTGCAGAATGTGCTGGCCAGGGCAGCAGTCGAACATTTTCTGTATCCAGAAAGGCCCGTACAGGACCTGCAACATGCGGCCGTGAGTTATGCTGCTGAAATGTAAGGTTTCGCAGGGATCGAATGAAGGGTAGAGCCACGGGTCGTAACACATCTGAAATGTAACGTCCACTGTTCAAAGTGCCGCCAATGCGAACAAGAGGTGACCGAGACGTGCAACCAATGGCACCCCATACCATCACGTCGGGTGATACGCCAGTATGGCGATAACGAATACACGCTTCCAATGTGCGTTCACCGCGATGTCGCCAAACACGGATGCGATCATCATGATGCTGTAAACAGAACCTGGATTCATCCGAAAAAAATGACGTTTCACCATTCGTGCACCCAGGTTCGTCGTTGAGTATACCATCGCAGGCGCTCCGGTCTGTGATGCAGCGTCAAGGGTAACCGCAGCCATGGTCTCCGAGCTGATAGTCCATGCTGCTACAAACGTCGTCGAACTGTTCGTGCAGATGGTTGTCGTCTTGCAAACATCCCCATCTGTTGACTCAGGGATTGAGACGTGGCTGCACGATCCGTTACAGCCATGCGGATAAGATGCCTGTCATCTCGACTGCTAGTGATTGGAGGCCGTTGGGATCCAGCACGGCGTTCCGTATTACCCTCCTGAACCCACCGATTCCATATTCTGCTAACAGTCATTGGATCTCAACCAACACGAGCAGCAATGTCGCGATACGATAAACCGAAATCGCGATAGGCTACAATCCGACCTTTATCAAAGTCGGAAACGTGATGGTACACATTTCTCCTCCTTACACGAGGTTTCACAACAACGTTTCACCAGGCAACGGCGGCCAGCTGCTGTTTGTGTATGAGAAATCGTCAGCACGTTGTAGGTGTCGCCACCGGCGCCAACTGTGTGTGAATGCTCTGAAAAGCTAATCATTTGCATATCACAGCATCATCTTCCTGTCGGTTAAATTTCGCGTCTGTAGCACGTCACCTTCGTGGTGTAGTAATTTTAATGGCCAGAAGTGTACATAAAGTCTTGCAAACACTAGATGCAAGTAAACAGGTAGATTCCGTCGGCTTGGATTTCCGTACAGTAAGGTGTGCGATAATGCCATATTATCGACAAATAACGTATACATTATAATACGGAGCATCTCTACAACTTTTAGTATCCAAGTCTCATTTGAAGAACAACCACAACTGAGGATCATATTGATGAGACTGAAACTCTGATTCAGCTGTGAATGACATTCTTATATTGGACAACTTGTTTCGGAGACCCATAGCTCTTTCATCGGCTGCTACACAGTAGTTTGTTAAGTTATGAGAGTGCGACGGGCGGATCAGTTAACCCTACAGGAGGGGGGTGAACAAAAATATGAAAACAAAGAGAGAAATTTGTCCTTGAGAATAAGTGCAAATGCTAGCCAAACCTGCCGGTTGCGCTGTTGACCACAAACGGCACCTGCACTATTTCCTCAATATGTTGCAAGCCTCAGTCGTGCAGTTTTGAGGTTATTATGTCAGAGCTAAATGAATTCGAACGTCTTATGATGGGCGCTTTCTCAGTCAAGGTAGTGGAAGTGTGTGCTGTTTTCTTTTTATGGATGCTTTCTTTCAATGCAGGCTCTCACGGTCCATGTTTACTTCAGTTAAGACTGCGCGGTCGATGTAGGAAACTATTCCCTGACGTTTCATCGCCGACTACAGTAATCGAAAGTTTATGAACTTTCAGTCCGAAAGATTCAACTTAAATTTCTTCCATTGTGGATAAAAATCTAATTTTGGTATGCAGCTTCTCGATTGGCGTGACGAAAATCGTCTTTTTTACCCCATAAATCGTAATTTCCCGCAGAGCTAATATAGCACTTTTGTTTCACAGGTTTATAAACATGCAAAAATTGAAAAAGAATAGGCTTAACAATTGTGTGAATGATTGCAGTTTGTTCCATTTATTTGATGCGAGTAATTCCCAAACATAGAAATTTTCGAACGTAAACGAACTGAAGAATTCATTATATCTTCTACGAATGCTACTCGGCCACAAAAGTGAAAGACCACGTTGTCTGGATTTGGTCGTAAAAAGGAACTTGCTTTCTCTGACCATTCAAGTCACTCGTACAATGTCATCTGTGAACTGGAAATGCTTTCAGTTCAGGAGCGAAAATAAATAACTCGGCTTTATTAGGGGATGAATGAAGTTGTCATGCAAAAATGAGATTATATTTTGAGCAGTTTTAATAAAGGTTAGGAACTGCATCATTCAATACACAGTGCACTTATTTTTATTTTTACAAAACTGAAATAAGTACATTTGTTTACGGCACGATGCAGTATCTAGCATAACATAGCAAATAGTGAAACTGCCTTTAACTTTACAATGAGGAAAACACCAAACAATATACCATAAACAATTATATTGGCTATAAAAGAATGACGAGGAAGACCCAAAGTAATTAATTATTAGCCCTGAGCGTAGTATCAAAAAAGTATCGCAGCAGTAGCACACGTGTCATAACAATACTATACTAGAGTGCTTGGAACGCACCTCCGTCACAGACGCCATTTTGAAGGCTACGCATAACGCCGCCACCTATCGGAACTTCATGATATATGCTGAAGCGGGAATATTCCACGATGTCCCATAGAAAACTCCGAATTTTTTCAACCGAAATTGGCTGAAAAATAAGTTTCGTTGCTTACTGAAGGCCCCTCGTAGAAGTACATTCCATAAATTTTGCGAGTAGTGATGTCTATTAATTCCGAAGTTCGTTATTTTCATCAGTTAGTCATTTTACCTTGCGCCTAAGTTTGAACGGTTCTTAGTGCATTGATACACTTTAGAGGTGCCTGAGAAGCGACCACACAATGGTATATATATGTATGCCTAAAACTATCAAACTCGATTTTCTCGAAAATGTTTGAGAGTTTTGCCTTCCTCTTATGTAAGTTGGTGTCCTAATCATGCTTTACACACCCTGTCAACATGAATCAGATTGGTGGGGGCAAGTCCGTACGGCCCCCTCGTCAGCACCAACGACTCGCTCTCCACTGTCGCACACAGCCACTCCCAGTCTAGGCGTGGTGCTGCGTTCTGTATCGCGTGACCAACATTGGTGCTAACTGCTAAGAAAGGCAGAAATTCAAAATCGCTATGAACTGCTAATTAAAGGCACACTTTAATCTGCGTTTTACAATTCTGAACGTCCAAGGTCAATGTTTCTCGTTACCTTACTGAGTTCAAATTTCACACAGTTAATTTTCACATGGAATCGAAGCAAACTGAGCGATAGTCTATAAAAATTGTAACAAGTTTAAGAAAGTGTCATATATGAGCCACCTTAAAGGCCGTAGATCTATATTACTTGAAGTTGTGTGTCTTATATACCTGATGAGCGGAAATTATTTGCCTGAAAGTATCTTATTTTGATCACAATATCACAGCATCATGAGTATTATATGCGGCTGTCAAGTCTCTCCCTTTTCATTTCATACAGTCCTCTTCCAATAAGCCTCTAGAAGCCATTGCTTCATAGATATACATACATACATAAATACATACATTAATCCTTGTTCCATAGATAATGAATACGACATTTCGTAATGATGTGGAACGTGTCACTTTAACATAAGTTTTCTTTAAACAAAATAATTAGTTAATTATTTTTTAACAGTTACTACTTCATATCTAAGAATTCATCTATTGAGTAGAAGGAGTTGTCATTCATAAACTCTTTTAATTTGTTTTTAAATGTTGGTTGACTATCTGTCAGACTTTTAATATTATTTCGCAAATGCCCAAAGATTTTTGTGGCAGCAGAATTCACCCCTTTCTGTGCCAAAGTGAGATTTACTTCGGAATAGTGAATATCATCATCTCTTCTAGTGTTGTACCTATGCACTTGGCTGCAATCTTTGAATTGGGATGGGTTATTAATGACAAATTTCATAAATGAATATATGCATTGCGAAGTTACTGTGAATATCCCGAGTTCTTTTAGTAAATATCTGCAAGGTGATCTTGGGTGGGCTCCAACTATTATAATGATTACACGCTTTTGTGCAATGAATACTTTAGACGATTTGCCCCAAAATATGATGCCATATGAAAGCAGTGAATGAAAATAGCCACAGTAGTCTAATTTCCTGGTGTGGTTATCACAAAAATTTGCAATAATCCTAATAACGTAAGTAGGTGAACCTAACCTTTTCAGCAGATCATCGATGTGTTTCTTCCAATTCAATTTCTCATCATTGTACACATACAGAAATTTTGAGTATTCTACCTTAGGAACTGACTTTCGTTCGTAGTCTGTATTTGTCAATGGTGTTATACCATTTACTGTACAGAATTATATAAACTGAGTTTTCTCAAAATTTAGAGTCCATTTGCAGAGAGCCTCTTAAAATTTTCTGAAAGACATTATTTGCAATTTCCTCAGCTGATTCTTGCTTCTTGGGTGTGATTATTATACTTGTATCATCAGCAAAAAGAACTAACTTCCTTCTATGTTCTAGATTGGTGTTCTCTTTCCCTTCTGTTTTGTGTAGCCAGTTCTTAATTCAATTTGGCTACTTGTCGCCATCCGTCATTTTTAGCTGGCAGAGCCACAATAGCTATTTTGTTTCAGCTGGCTTCCTTGTTGTCTTTCCGGCTAATATAATCTGCCATATTGTAATATTCGCCTTATGATTACATCCTCGAAATGCCACAGCTTCTTCTCCTCAAGTCCATTTCTGTTTCCATTGTCAATAGCCTCTATCTCTCTCTGCCTCCTATTTAACTCCCTCAGCTATGTGCCATATGTAGAAATTCTCTCGACGATGGAGTTATATATGGTTTGTAATGTTATATTTGCTACACTGGTATTTAAAGAGTAGAACTGACCTTGACGATGGAGCTATATATGGTTTGTAATATTATATTTGCTACACAGCTATTCAAAGAGTAGAACTGATATTTCCCCTAGCCTCTCTTGTTACTTTTATTAACTGTGTTTCTGCAATTGGATGAGAACAATGCTCCGAAATATTTGAAAGGATCACATGCCGTGGTTTTAGCCAGTTCAGTGCCTAGTTCTTCTACATTTTAATCTGTCAATGCTAAATATTTAGTTTTGTGTGTTAATTGTCTGCACCGCTTCTTCATGTCCGCCTTCAGCTTTCGTCCAGTTAGAAATACCTGATCATCAGCGAAGAGGTTTAGAAAATTTTATGTTTTGTATACATTTCCATTCCGAATGAAGTTATGTTGTACATTCTCATTTTGGAGGTGTTCTTTAAATTTATGTTGGAGCCTTTCCTCTGTGTAAACGGAAAGTATATTTTGGATTTCAGCAATTTTTAGAAATGTCACAACTTTCACAACGATTTTTGAGTCCTATCGTCTTACGGTATAATCTATTACTGGCCTAAAACTTCGTGTTGCTGTATTCATTATTTCTCAGTAACATTAATAAAAAATTATTATTAATTGTTTATTAAGTATTGATCGAGTTGCCGCAGTGTTTAGTACATTGGACTCCCCTCCGTGATGAACATGGTTCACCCCTGCATCCCACCATCTTTCTTTAACTTTTCCGTGGTCTCGCGGTTCTAGGCGCGCAGTTCGGAACCGTGCGACTGCTACGGTCGCAGGTTCGAATCCTGCCTCGGGCATGGATGTGTGTGATGTCCTTAGGTTAGTTAGGTTTAAGTAGTTCTAAGTTCTAGAGGACTGATGACCACAGCAGTTGAGTTCCATAGTGCTCAGAGCCATTTGAACCGTTTTAACTTTTCCGTGGTTCCCTAAACTGACCGAAGCAATTGCTGGGTTCATTCGTTTGAAACAGGCAGATTTTATTTCTACCCTGTAATATCGACGCCTCTGTTACTTGTCCAATGGCCTTGTTGTCGAAGGGGTGTGGGAGCATAACTCTTCCACCTTTCTAGTTTTGAAAAATTAAACAGTTCTATTTGCGCCTATTTATTTGTCTTCGTCTTTCTTTTTCTTCGCCGTTTCTCGTGTCTCTACAGAGTGGGCTTTTTATACGGATTTTGACAACAGTAGACAGATGGTGCCCGGATGTCCTTCCTGACGCCAACCCCCCCCCCCCCCCCCCGCCTCCATCGCCCCCCACCAAACACAGAATTCGTGCATCCTGTCTGTCTGCATCTAGAGTGAACAATAAATCTCATGTTCAAAAGTGAGAACGTTTTCTAGATGATTTGTATCAGAGGCGGGAAGTGAGTACCAGCCCGTTATTGACCCACATGGATGTGGAAAATCGCCCAAAACCCACATCCAGGCTGGCTGGTTCACCAGCAAGGATGCGATCCGAGACAGGCTAGACATCCGGAAGCGACGCGTCAACGCGCTCCTTTATACGGGCGGGTAAAATTGGAACTGTTTATAATTCGTCTCAAATTTTTAATTCACAGACTTGTACTGCAGTGTGTGAGTCAAAGTTACTTACAAGGTGATAGTCTGACATGTGGTCACCGTTATGATCAAATTCTGCAAGACATTCTGTATTGAAAATAATTATAGACATCCAGAATGAATTTTTCACTCTGCAGCGGAGTGTGCGCTGGTGTGAAACTTCCTGGCAGATTAAAACTGTGTGCCGGACCGATATTCGAACTCGGGACCTTTGTCTTTTGGGGGAAAATGCTCTACCAGCATTTATTTTTGTTAATCTCATTTTGCTCGTAATTGATCGTTGTATTTGTTCGGGGCGGACGTCCTATGACACTTGTTGAAGTTCACCATTGATACTTTAACTCAGCTTTTTTTTTATTACTGAGGGCAACCAACCCTCTTACCGACTGAGTCACCCAAGCACGACTGATGACCCTTTCTCGCAGTCTTACTTCCACCACTACCTCGTCTCCTACATTCCAGACTAAACAGAAGCTCTCCTGCGAACTTTGAAGAACTACACTCTTGGAAGAAAGGATATTGCAGAGACATGTCTGCGCAATATCCTTTCTTCCAAGAGTGTTAGTTCTTCAAGGTTCGCAGGAGAGCTTCTGTGAAGTTTTGAAGGTAGCAGACGAGGTACTAGCGGAAGTACAGCTGCGTGGGAGGGTAGAGAGGGAAGGCGGTGTCGTGAGTAGTGCTTGGGTACCTCAGTTGGTAGAGAATTTGCCCGCGAAAGGGAAAGGTTCAAATGCCTCTGAGCACTATGGGAGTTTAACATCTGAGGTCATCAGTCCCCTTGAGCTTAGAACTTCTTAAACCTAACTAACCTAAGGACATCACACACATCCATGCCCGAGGCAGGATTCGAACCTGCGATCGTGGCGGTGGCGCGGTTCCAGACTGAAGCGCCTAGAACCGATCGGCTACAATGGCTGGCAAGGGAAAGGTCACGAGTTAGAGTTTCGATGCGGCACACACTTTTAATCTGTCAAGAAGTTTCAAGGCACTCATATTTCTGCTTTTTGCTAGACAATCCCCAGTTTTTGAGGAAAGTGGTTAAAGCTGATGACGGAAAATCGTATTTTCAATGTTATACATCGAAAGATCATCTAAAAACAAACATTTTTTATCTTATAGTATGGGGTCCAAAGTCAATAACGCTCGAGTTATTAATGTTTTTGTGTTTTCTTGTAGTAGCTTGGCTATGGGTCTTTCAAGGTATCTAGAGGAGCGAGATAGACGGTCGAGAGGTCAAAATATTAGACTACCAAACATCTGGTTTGTGTTCGATAGTTGGTTGTGCCATTTTTTTCTTTCGATATTTTTTCGGTGAATCTGGTAATATTCTGATAATCGGAATACTTTTCTTTGTCTTTTTTGACTTGAATAATCGAGAAATGTAATTAATAATCAAATAAGTGTGTATTATAATGTACCGCCAACAATTTACTTTGTGATACAACGTACATAAATACACCTTAAGAACATTATTGCATAATCCTAACTGACGGTCTATTCGTGAGCAATCTTGAAGTCAGAGAGGTGAAAATTTTCACAAAAACAGGTGAAACATAAACATTTCTCGCACACGAATGAAATTTCGCCGCATTGACCTGTTTTCCGGTGAATTGTTTGTCGAAAACATATGTCATTCACTGGTGTGGAAAATTAGCTATAGACCGACGCATGACTTCCGATATATTATATTCCTCTGCCCTCATGTGATGTCGCAGGATTCTGAAGTCGTGCGACGAAACTCATTACTTGTAGGAAAAAGTAAACATCACACTGCTGACAAAGGTGGTACCACATTCACGGTGGAAGTCGGATGAGCATCATCATCTACGAAAATCCTCTCTAGCATGTCAAGTATGACGATGAAAATAACTGTCAGTAAATTCTATATACTTATCTGATTATTAATCACACCTCCCGACGTCTTACTTCAAAAAAGGAAAGAAAGGTATTCCCGTTATCAAAATATCATCAGACACACCGAAAAAAATATCTAATGGCAAAATAGGCCACGATCATGAGTCGAACACTGACCAGTAGTTTGGCAATCTAATGCTTTGACCGCTTGACCGCCGACCTTGCTCTATTGGACACATCGAATGATTGGTGCCAAAGCTGCAGCATGAAAACACAAACACAAAAAATTGGGACATTATTGTTGGATCCATGTAAAATGAACAGAAAAGTTCCTTTTTAGAGGGTCTTTCGATGTAGAGCATTGAAAATGTGGTTTTCTATCATCAACTTTGACCTGGATGTTTTTCAAAAATAGGATGTGTCTACCAAAAGGCCGAAACATTCTGTCTGCATCTTTAATACACAACGATCTTTGAAAACTTGATCAAAATCCGTGGCACACATGTGAAACTCTCTTCCTGTAACTTATGGAAAGAGTTATTGTACAGTTCGCAGGAAGTTGATAAGAAACTTGCATCATCATCTTATGCGGTTTTGGTTTAGGCGTCCTTGCCTGTTCCAATTTCAAGTAGACTGCATCAGATATTTCTATTTCCTTGCAGAACAAATATGTGATGTTCCTATAACAAATAAAGGCGGTGTTGTTCTGTGAAAATGGACTCGGTAAGCAACATGAGCTATCAGTGATCGAAATCTAACACTGTGTGCGTATTGTATGGGTATTAGTTTCTCTGTCATTTAAGCCCTCAACAGATCGTTGCATGAAAAACTTAAAACTAACATTTTGATAAGCTATATGACTGAAAAACTACAGGAACAAATGAACCTGTAACAGTGAATCTATCTGACTGCACTTTTGAATAAGAATTTATAAGTGACACAGAATTTACAGAATTAGAGGACGTGACATGTTGTGGTGTGTCAGTGTCTCCGTCTTGGTCCTAAGTTTTGCACTCACCTCTTTGGATGACTGCTTTTTCCGTGTGGTTTACAGAAATTCGCAGCAGCATGGAGTAGTAGCGGCTAAAGCTTAATGTTACTAAGAATGAATTTAATAAAAAGGAGTTCGCTTGGATCCCGTTAACTACTAAATTACTCGTGAGAAGGGGGTTCATAAATTATGTCTATTTAAACCAAAAATCATCATGAACAATAAGTTTGACAAGTATTAATAATAGCGAAACACCTGATAAAGACATAAGTATCAACAATGGCTGAGTGCAAGATTAACAAATTATTTCATTTTCAAAGTTACATTAACGTTTAATAACCACAGCATATTTATTTGGAGGGCAAGGAGGCTTCTGACAAGCAAAACATGGGACTATTGCAAACTCTAACAATCACGAGCCTACCCCTGCAATTACGCTTTTACCTTGAATTTCATCTTCAAGCGTAGTTAATCCATCTAAACCTCTCCTGCCTATATAAATGAAATCAGGCCTTGAGTTTGGTAAGATCTGCCGTCACCGACGTGAGAGCAGCGTGACACGTCTTCTGTCTCCGTGCTCTCGACCGACACTACTTAGAATCGCGCTCCCATGTTCCGCCCTCAGATTGTTACTTCTCTCACAACAATGTTTAGAATCGCGCACCCCTGTTTCGCCCTCAGATTGTTATTATCGATATCTGAGTGCTTATTTATTTCAAATCTTACACAATGCAAAGGATAGCTTTCAGTTGCCTACATTGTTTTCAATGTACTGGAGAATTCTGACACACTCCTTACAAACTCCAAATGTTCTTTTTCCGTGAAATGTATTTGTCTACTAATTTAGGTATTCGTTCATCTGACACCCTCTGAATGTGCTCATGCCATTTGCTTCTGTATGACTGAAGTATGGTTTTGATGCCCAGTTTATTTCTAATTACGCTATTTTTTTTCTGATCTATGAGTTTGTAGCCAGCTAGTGGCCTTAAGAGTTTCAACCCTGCTACGTCAGTTATTCTGCGTTGACTGTCGGCAAGTGTCCAAGTCTCTGAACCATAGATTAGGTACTGTTATCAAGTTATAAAATTTTAGTGCTGCCTCTTTCCTAACTTTGCCTGATTTATGGTCTCAGCAATTGTTGCAATTTTTGAAACTTTAATTCTCGATGGATATAATGTATGAGAAGTCACATCCCAGATATTTAACAGTATTTTATTTCAGCGGTTTATAGTCAGTTATTATTTTTGCCCTTAAATGCTTCTTCTCATGGAATGACATTAACTTAGTTTCACCTTTAGATATTGCCATGTTATCGTTTAAAGACAATAAAAGGGATTTAAAATAAAAAAAAATCAAACGTTGACAAAGGCTTTACAGTAGTACATTCAATGAATAATATGTTACAGTGCAATACTCTTTGCTAAGGAGCTCCCGCACCGAATAAAAGGAGCGACCCGCAACCAAACCTTCCAGCTTTCATTGGAAAATCTGGGATTCAACACTCAGTTTTTTTTCTTTTTTGATGGAAGCGTATTGAAAACGAAACATGCAAAATACTGTACACAGACGAAGCAACACGGCGAGGTTGTCATTCTAACAAAACACGACTGTTCGTTGACCTTTCCTACCCACCGCTCGATTCGCTTAACTCAGTGAGATATATATTTTGCCTGAAATATTCATATATTCCCTTTGTGCAAATGTAATAGCGTTTATTTTCTGCATAACGATTTTACCGTTGCAAATGCAAATATGAATCACTGTGGCAAATTTTCCCTTTTTATTGTCCAAAAGTTAGTTTTCGAGGCCATTATCACCAGTATTTAATTTCTGAACACCTGTTTTTCGTTGAAGACTTACGTACCTCGGTGTTCAGGTTGCGAGAAAGAGACAAGATGCCAAATTTTAGAACATTTTGTGTTCAAACATAATGATAGACCTGGCTCTAAACTACCATCTACGTACCAGTCAGTAAGATTTCCAGTAAATTCCTGGTCCTCTCAGATGATAGCTTAAGGATACAGGGTACTTTTACCGCTCAATATTATGTAAAAATCAACACCTATTACTTTCAGGCACTGTTTAAAATGTACACTCCTGGAAAATGAAATAAGAACACCGTGAATTCACTGTCCCAGGAAGGGGAAACTTTATTGACACATTCCTGGGGTCAGATACATCACATGATCACACTGACAGAACCACAGGCACATAGACACAGGCAACAGAGCATGCACAATGTCGGCACTAGTACAGTGTATATCCACCTTTCGCAGCAATGCAGGCTGCTATTCTCCCATGGAGACGATCGTAGAGATGCTGGATGTAGTCCTGTGGAACGGCTTGCCATGCCACTTCCACCTGGCGCCTCAGTTGGACCAGCGTTCGTGCTGGACGTGCAGACCGCGTGAGACGACGCTTCATCCAGTCCCAAACATGCTCAATGGGGGACAGATCCGGAGATCTTGCTGGCCAGGGTAGTTGACTTACACCTTCTAGAGCACGTTGGGTGGCACGGGATACATGCGGACGTGCATTGTCCTGTTGGAACAGCAAGTTCCCTTGCCGGTCTAGGAATGGTAGAACGATTCAGTGTCCCCTCGACGATCACCAGAGGTGTACAGCCAGTGTAGGAGATCGCTCCCCACACTATGATGCCGGGTGTTGGCCCTGTGTGCCTCGGTCGTATGCAGTCCTGATTGTGGCGCACACCTGCACGGCGCCAAACACGCATACGACCATCATTGGCACCAAGGCAGAAGCGACTCTCATCGCTGAAGACGACACGTCTCCATTCGTCCCTCCATTCACGCCTGTCGCGACACCACTGGAGGCGGGCTGCACGATGTTGGGGCGTGAGCGGAAGACGGCCTAACGGTGTGCGGGAGTGTATCCCAGCTTCATGGAGACGGTTGCGAATGGTCCTCGCCGATACCCCAGGAGCAACAGTGTCCGTAATTTGCTGGGAAGTGGCGGTGCGGTCCCCTACGGCACTGCGTAGGATCCTACGGTCTTGGCGTGCATCCGTGCGTCGCTGCGGTCCGGTCCCAGGTCGACGGGCACGTGCACCTTCCGGCGACCACTGGCGACAACATCGATGTACTGTGGAGACCTCACGCCCCACGTGTTGAGCAATTCGGCGGTACGTCCACCCGGCCTCCCGCATGCCCACTATACGCCCTCGCTCAAAGTCCGTCAACTGCACATACGGTTCACGTCCACGCTGTCGCGGCATGCTACCAGTGTTAAAGACTGCGATGGAGCTCCGTATGCCACAGCAAACTGGCTGACACTGACGGCGGCGGTGCACAAATACTGCGCAGCTAGCGCCATTCGACGGCCAACACCGCGGTTCCTGGTGTGTCCGCTGTGCCGTGCGTGTGATCATTGCTTGTACAGCCCTCTCGCAGTGTCCGGAGCAAGTATGGTGGGTCTGACACACCGGTGTCAATGTGTTCTTTTTTCCATTTCCAGGAGTGTATATGCTTTACAGATTTTTTGTTGATATCCGGTAATGCAGTGCACTTTCTAAACAAATTATAAGTATTTTGAATATTTTTGAATCTTCTTAGGGTACGCACCCTCTCGAAACCTGGCGAGCAAGCTACACCGCGATGCAGAGCGCCTCTCTTGCAGAGTCTGCCACCTGAGTTTGCTAAACATCTCCGTAACGCTATCATGGTTACCAAATAACCCTGTGACGAAACGCGCGTCTCTTCTTTGGATCTTCTCTACCTCCTCCGTCAACCCGATCTGGTACAGATCCCACACTGATGAGCAATACTCAAGTATAGGTCGAACGAATGTTTTGTAAGCCACCTCCTTTGTTGATGGACTACATTTTAAAAGGACTCTCCCAATGAATCTCAACCTGGTACCCGCCTTACCAACAATTAATTTTATATGATTATTCCACTTCAAATCGTTCCGCACGCATACTCCCAGATATTTTACAGAAGTAACTGCTACCTGTGTTTGTTCCGCTATCATGTACTCATACAATAAAGGATCCTTCTTTCTATGTATTCGCAATACATTACATTTGTCTATGTTAAGGGTCACATGCTATTCCCTGCACCAAGTGCCTATCCGCTGCAGATCTTCCTGCATTTCGCTACAATTTTCTAATGCTGCAACTTCTCTGTATACTACAGCATCATCCTCGAAAAGCCGCATGGAACTTTCGACACTATCTACTAGGTCATTTATATATATTGTGAAAAGCAGTGGTCCCATAACACTCCCCTGTGGCACGCCAGAGGTTACTTTAACGTCTGTAGACGTCTCTCCATTGATAACAACATGCTGTGTTCTGTTTGCTAAAAATTCTTCAATCCAGCCACACAGCTGGTCTGATATTCCGTAGGCTCTTCCTTTGTTTATCAGGCGACAGTGTGGAACTGTATCGAACGCCTTCCGGAAGTCAAGGAAAATAGCATCTACCTGGGAGCCTGTATCTAATATTTTCTGGGTCTCATGAACAAATGGTTCAAATGGCTCTGAGCTCTATGGGACTCAACTGCTGTAGTCATCAGTCCCCTAGAACTTAGAACTACTTAAACCTAACTAACCTAACGACATCACACACATCCATGCCCGAGACAGGATTCGAACCTGCGACCGTAGCAGTCGCACGGTTCCGGACTGCGCGCCTAGAACCGCGAGTCCACCGCGGCCGGCATGAACAAATAAAGCGAGTTGGGTCTCACACGATCGCTGTTTCCGGAACCCATGTTGATTCCTACAGAGAAGATTCTGGATTTCCAAAAACGACATGATCCTCGAGCAAAAAACATGTTCTAAAATTCTACAACAGATCGACGTCAGAGATATAGGTCTATAGTTTTGCGCATCTTCTCGACGATCCTTCTTGAAGACTGGGACTACCTGTGCTCTTTTCCAATCATTTGGAATCTTCCGTTCCTCTAGAGACTTGCGGTACACGGCTGTTAGAAGGGGGGCAAGTTCTTTCGCATACTCTGTGTAGAATCGAATTGGTATTCCGTTAGGTCCAGTGCACTTTCCTCTGTTGAGTGATTCCAGTTGCTTTTCTATTCCTTGGGTACTTATTTCGATGTCAGCCATTGTTTCGTTTGTGCGAGGATTTAGAGTAGGAACTGTAGTGCAGTCTTCCTCTGTGAAACAACTTTGGAAAAAGGTGTTAAGTATTTCAGCTTTACACGTGTCATCCTCTGTTTCAATGCCATCATCACCCCGGAGTGTCTGGATATGCTGTTTCGAGCCACTTACTGATTTAGCGTAAGACCAGAACTTCCTAGGATTTTCTGTCAAGTCGGTACGTAGAATTTTACTTTCGAATTCACTGAACGCTTCACGCATAGCCCTCCTTACGTTAACTTTGACATAGTTTAGCTTCTGTTTATCTGAGAGGTTTTGTCTGCGTCTAAACTTGCAGTGAAGCTCTCTTTGCTTTCGCAGTAGTTAACTAACTTTGTTGTTGAACCACGGTGGGTTTTTCCCGTCCCTCACAGTTTTACTCGGCACGTACCTGTCTAAAACGCATTTTACGATCATATAGTTGATTCTGCAATAAAGCTTAGGTCTACTACATAAGTATGGACTATTGCAAGTAAAAAAATAGAGCAATGCTTTGTAAACTTTAGGAAATATTTGTACCTGAATTCTGAAATCAGTGTGTCAGGAAAAGCTTTCGCATACAGTGCTGTCGGTTAAAGAAAAATGAATACTGAGCAAGTACTTAGTGTAGCCCGTCATCAGACGATCAGAAAAAGAAGTTAATACAGTGTACATATTAAGTGATATCTGCACTGTCCGCCTGTAATGTGTTCGCCTAGGATGCAGCCGGCCCGGTTTCGAGTGCCGGCAGGGTTGGAGATGTTATCCACCCGTGGACTGAATGCTGTCTTGACCTCAGCATCCTGTCCTCATCATCACTTGCCCCGCAAGACGCCCAATGTGGCGTCGCTTGAAATAAGACTTGGAACCCGTCAGCCGAACTTCCCCGGAAGGGGCCTCCCGGCCAACAATGCCGCACTACCTTTTCTTTTCTTTCTTTTTTTTTGCACTGTCTGATCAAAAGCATCCGGACACATCTGTGTAATGTGCAGATGACCACTAGATGCCACTAGAGGCGGACCCATCAGTTTAAAATAAGTAAACAGTAACAGCAGAATGGATCAGACAGGTGAGCTCAATGGCTTGGTATGCAGACTAGTCATTCGATGTCAGCCGTGTAACAAACCCATCTGTGATCTTTCAACCCTTCTAAAGCTGCTCAAGTAGACTGTTGGGGATGTGATCGTGAAGGGGAAATCGAAGGGACAACCACCGCTAAACTGAGAGGAGGTAGACCTCATGCACGGACGCACAGTGACAACCGAGCATTGTGGAGAATGGTTATAAAAAAATAACATAAAAACACTTGAAATAAGAGCAGACAATAACATGGCAGTTCCAAAGTGCTAACAACAGTCCACCTATCACAATGACTGCTTAGGGTGTCAAAAAGAACAGAGTACGATGATCGAGGAATTCTTCATAAGCGACAAATTGATGTAGTCAAAGGAATTAGGAGACGTAAAGTATGACACAACTATACAGTGGTTGACTGAAAACAAGTGATTTGGAGTGATGAATCACGCTGTGCCCTATAGCCATCTGATGGAAGGGTTTGGGTTTCAGATGCCTAGAAAACGTTATCAGCCATCCTATGCAGTGCCTACAGTAACGGACGGAGGAGCTGCTGTTACGGTATTGGGGTGTTTTTTATGGTTAGGGCGTGATCTCCTTACAGCATTTAAGAAAACGCCAAATGAGGAAGTATGTGAACACACAATAGAACACTGTCTACTGCGTGCCGCAGAGGAGCAGTTTGGAGGTGATGACTGTATCAGCATGACAAAGCACACTATCGTGAAGCAGCATCAATGAGGCAACGATTTGTGGACAGTAACATTCTTGGGATGTGTTGACCTGTCCAGAGTTCCGATCTGAGGACAATGGAACAACTCTAGGCTGAGTTAGAATGTCGACTTCGATCCAGACCCCAGCATCCAACATGACTACCTTCTCTGGTTTCGGGTTATAAGGAAGAATAGGCTGCCATTCCTCCACAGATATTTAGACACCTCGCTGAAAGTGTCCACAGCGTAGTTCAAGCCGACAGAGAGGCGAAGGCTGGACACAGCCCATGTTAGTCTTCACTAATAGATGTATGAATCCTTTTGATCAGATAGTGTAAAGTACGAGGTCGTGCTGAAAAATAACGTCTTCCAATGTTTTTGATGTGGAAGCTCTTAAAGCTTTTTGAATAAAACAAACGTTATTAATATTTTACATTTTAATTCTTCATGTCTACATATTTACACTGAAGAGGCAACGAAACTGGTACACCTGCCTAATATCGCGTGTCTCCGCGAGCACACAGAAGTGCCGTAACGCGACGTAACATGGACTCGACTAATGTCTAAAGTAGAGCTGCAGAGAACTGACATCATGAATCCTATAGGGCTGTCCGTAAATCCGTAAGAATACGTGCAAGGCACCCCAGTTAGGCTCTGTAATGTTCGTATCTGGGGAGTTTTGTGGACAGCGGAAGTATTTAAACTCAGAAAAGTGTTCTTGGAGCCACTCTGTAGAAATTATGGACGTGTGGGGTGTCGCATTGTCCTGCTGGAACCGTCCAAGTCCGTCGGAATGCACAGTGGACATGAATTATGCAGGTGATCAGGCAGGATGCTTACTTAGGTGTCATCTGTCAGAGTCTTACCTAGAATTATCAGGGGTCCCATATCACTGCAATTGCACACGACCCACGCCATTACAGAGCCTCCACCAGCTTGAACAGTTAGCTGTTGACTTGCAGGGTCCATGGATTCATGAGGTGGTCTCCATACCCTACACGCCCGTCCGCTCGATACAATTTGAAACGAGACTCGTCCGACCAGGCAACATGATTTCAGACATCAACAGTCCAAAGTCAGTGTTGATGGATCGAGCCGAGGCTTAAAGCTTTATTTCGTGCATCATGGGTACGCGAATGGGCCTTCGATTCCGAAATCCGATATCGATGATGTTTCGTTGAATGGTTGGCACGCTTACACTTGTTGATGGTCTAGCATTGAAATATACAGCAATTTGAGGAAGGTATGCACTTCTGTCAAGCTGTTGGTCCCGTTCTTGCAGGATCTTTTACCGGCCGCAGCGATGTCGGAAATTTGATGGTTTACCGGATTCCTAATATTCACGGTACACTCGTGAAATGGCCATACGAGAAAGTCCCTACTTCATCTTTACCTCGGAGATGCTGTGTCCCATCGCTCATGCGCCGACTATAACACCACGTTCAAACTAAGTTAAATCTTGATAACCTGCCATTGTAGCAGCAGTAACCGATCTAACAACTGCGCCAGACACTTGTCTTATTCTCTGCCTCGTGATGGCTGGGTGTTGTGTGATGTCCTTAGGTTAGTTATGTTTAAGTAGTTGTAAGTTCTAGGGGACTGATGACCATAGATGTTAAGTACCATAGTGCTCAGAGCCATTTGAACGATTTTTTGAACTTGTTGTCTTATACAGGCGTTGCCGACTGCAACGCCGTATTCTGCCTGTTTGCATATATTTGAATACGCATGCCAGTTTGTTTGGCGCTTCAGAGCTTATCAAAAATAGTGAATTTTCGTGTAACCAAAACTTTCAAGCTGTGCAACGTAAGCAGTCTTTTTTTATTTTTCTGTTTAATTTTTATTTTTTGCTGTTTCTAGGTACAGCCTCCAGCATTCCTTACACATATCTAGGGATACTTATTTTGGCTCTTTTGTGTTGTCAACCAGGTCGTCGGGGTCTGAAAGACTGCATGCTAAGTCACTTGAACGAAAATACAAACAAAACATACTTGTTTTCACTTATTTAAAACTGTTATTTGATTTGTGCGGGAAGTACGAGGATGAGTCAAATGAAAACCTTAAATTTGTAATAACAAATCGAAATTTCACGACGTTATCCTATCAGTTGGTAAGCGTGCTACAAACAGCGTGCAGAATGGCCTGTAGGTGGCAGCATAGTGCAAATGCACACATACCGTCGCAGTATCAGTATAAAGATGGCCGCCCCACTTGCGACTTGCACCAGGCAAGAACAGCATTCTGTTATTCGGTTTTTGCGTAGTGAAGGTGTGAAACCTGTTGAAATTCATCGCCGAATGAAGGTTCAGTACGATGATGTATGTTTGTCACAGCAGCAAGTCTTGAGTAGGAAGTTCGCAAATGGTGTGACTTCAGTGGAAGATGCTCCTCGTCCAGGTCAGGCACAACGAGTTGTGACTCCACAGAACATTGTAGCAGTAGAAGCCATAGTGAAGGAAAACCGCCGAGTGACACTGAATGACATCTGCAGCATGTTTACAGATTAGTCATGGGTCAGCACACCACATTGTGCATGATGTGCTCCAGTTTCACAAAGTGTCTGCCAGATGTGTGCCCCGGCAGCTGACTCCTGGAATGGGAGAACGACGTGATGACGCTTGTGAAGAACTTCTTCGGCGCTTTGAACGAGAAGGTGATGGCTTCCTTGCAAGAATCGTTACTGGGGACGAAACTTGGGTTCACTTCCACCAACCGGAAACGAAGAGAACGAGCAAGGAATGGCGCCATTCCTCATCAGTAAAAGCAAAGAAGTTTCGAACAGAACCATCAGCAGGGAAGGTTTTGCTGACCCTCTTTTGGGACAAAAAAGGCGCCATTTTTGAGCATTACATGCCTAGATGGACCACTGTCACCAGTGAATCATACACAGATCTCCTAAAAAATCATCTGCGGCCTGCAATCAAATCAGAGCGACGTGGATTGCTGTCAGCAGGTGTCCTTTTGCAACATGACAATGCAAGGCCCTACACTGCTCGTACACCAGTTGCAACAACCACAGACCTGCATTTTGAGTGTCTTCCCCATCCTCTATACTCACCAGACCTTGCCCCAAGTGATTTCCATAAGTTTGGACCACTCAAAGACGCAATGGGAGGAAAGAAGTTCCGTTCTGATGAAGAGGTACGCCACGCGGTGCATGAGTGGTTGCGCGGACTTCCAAAAGATTTTTTCTCCTAAAGGAATTTATGCACTTTGTAAGCGCTGGAAGACTTGCATTGAGCGTGTGGGAGATTACTTTGAAAAGTGATACAGCTTTGTACCACTTCTGCACAATAAATAATCTTTAAAAAATATTTAAGATTTTCATTTGACTCACACTCGTATTCCCAACGAAAAAATGTGTGGCTTATGTAGCGGATTGTCTTGCGGCCTGTAGCTATAGGGGAAACACGTCGCACCTTATAAATTCGTGACCTTGAAAGCCAAAATGGTCACACCAGAACCAATACACACCAACTATATTTTACTGTTAATTCAACTACTCAGACATTTGGAAATATTCCACTATTAGCATTCACTAAGAACTAATCGTGACGTTGAAAATGATTTTGAAGGGATATTTATACACTTATCTCAGGTATTCCTCCGTAGCTTATGTAAAAGTCATTCGATCGAAGCGTAAACACTTTTATTATAGCGTGGCGTCCATTAAGCAGATGCAGTACGAAGGGTGCACAGCCTATATCGCATGCGGTGCCTCTTTCGGGTTTACCCTCCTTTTGTCAATGCCTCATTTGCTACGTTCATAACGTCACAGGACTTCTCCTGCCCACCACGTCGAACTGGGACAGCTGGAAGAAAGGGTACTGGCGAGAAATGGCTTACCCACATTGTAGGGGATTGTTTTCAGAACGAATTTTCAAAAATGGTTCAAATGGCTCTAAGCACTACGGCACTTAACAGCTGAGGTCATCAGTCTCCTAGACTTAGAACTACGTAAGCCTATCTAACCTAAGGACATCACATACAACCATGCCCGAGGCAGGATTCTAACCTACGACCGTAGCAGCAGCGCGGTTCCGAACTGAAGCGCCTAGAACCCCTCGGCCACAACGGCCATCAACGAATTTTCACTCTGCAGCGGAGTTGCGCCGGTCTGAGAGGCTGTGAGAGTGGGTTGTGAGTCATGATTGGATGCACAGTCGGTAGGACAGTTTTCCCCGGAAGGTAGAGGTATTTGGCTCGAGTACTCTTCCGTCAAACAGTTTTAATCTGTTGGTAAGTTTCACATTTCATGTAGTTTTCTTACGCCTCCTCTGATGCGCTCTACAGGAGCCAATGACATGGACAATATTTCGAATACTCGTAGTCGGGTCTTCTTCTATGATCAATGAAATTACGAAATCATCAAAACTGTACAGAAGTTTGTTTTTATTTAAATGGCGACCTTAATCCACTATCAAGCCATCCTAAAACAGAGCGTATCGTGTTTTAATCGACATATACAGTACATAAGGAGAATCAAAGTACAATTACGTTTGACAAGATGATTACATACCACATAAGTGCTACCAGAATGTGTGTACGCAGCCCACATTGCTTGTGTTAGTGGCTAAGCGCAAGGTACTATTTGCATGCGACATTCCAGTGCTGATTGCAGCAAAGTACTGTTACGTGAACATTGAACACCATTCGGTAAACTGAGTAGGGGGCGCTGAAGGAAGTGCACCATGAGGAGGTTGTTTGTTTTATTGTACAAAGTTACAAAATAACGGTTACCTATGACCATACGTAATATACATTTTAGCTTGAGTTAAAATGCAGTCACAATACAAAAGATACATGCACAAAAGAAATCTTGCGAACATATAAGCGTCATGTCTCGTAGCGCCACCAGTGGACTGTCAGTGTAACGCTAAAATGACTATGGCGTACATAATTGAAATTTTTTATACAAAAAACTAAAATATCCCAGGCACAATATGAAAGTACAAAAGTACAAAAATTATCTGGGAACGCTTCCGCTTTATACTTTGTAACGCCACCAGAGGCCAATCAGTATAATAACAAATGATTACAACGAAAGTGATACATAGTCAAAATTGTTTAATGACGTAAGCTAAAATGTCCAAGACCACTTAACCAAGATCATCAGAAAGCCCCGTTATGTTTTTGATTGTCAGTAAAACAAATTACAATGCCTACTTATTGTATCAACTATTGCATTGTAGTAGTGAAACGTATAACATCGTGCTTCCGAAGCCCATTAATACGGACCAGAACCGTTCCACACTAGTAGTTCCCTGCTAATACACTTACAATCATTATGAAAAAAGAAAAGAAGACAGGGCAGACCACGTATTAAAAACTTACAAAGGATAACTTGCAGTCCTTTCACAGCGAACAGAACCCTCCCACTCGTAACATAACCTTATGTGCAACGTAAACATTGAAAGCGGTCAAGACAATGACCGTCTTCTAAAGGCATAACAAAACTTTTACGCGTAAAAATTAAAACACCATCTCGGGTAAAGGGGGAAGGGAATGAATAAGAGCGGGTAAAATAGTAAAGGAGGAGCACGGAACTGAGGAAGGAACAGAAGTGGTGGGGGGGGGGGGGGGGGGAGAGGGGAGGGGGCATTGTGTTAGGGAGGGGGGAAGAGAGGATATGAATACCACATAAAGCAATGTTATATATACAATTTGGAGAGTAGGTACATCTAAAGGATTAGTCTAATTTCATGTAAACACTGGTTTCTCAGTGGTTGTTGTGGTCTTCAGTCCAGAGACTTGTTTGATGCAGCTCTCCATGCTACTCTATCCTGTGCAAGCTTCTTCACCACCCAGTACCTACTGCAAACTACATCCTTCTGAATGTGTTTATTATATTCATCTCATGGTCTTCCTCTCCGATTTTTACCCTCCACGCTGCCCTCCAATACTAAACTGGTGATTCCTTGATGCCCCAGATTACGTCCTACCAAGCGATCCCTTCTTCTGGTCAAGTTGTGCCACAAATTTCTCTTCTCCCCAATTCTATTCAATACCTCCTCACTAGTTATGTGATTTACCCATCGAATCTTCAGCATTCTTCTGTAGCGCCACATTTCGAAAGCTTTTATTTTTTTCTTGTCTAAACTATTTATCGTCTACGTTTCACTTCCATACATGGCTACACTCCATGCAAATCCTTTAAGAAACTACTTCCTGACACTTAAATCTATACTGGATGTTAACAAATTTCTCATCTTCAGAAACGCTTTCCTTGCCATTGCCAGTCTATATTTTATATCCTCTCTACTTCGACCATCATCAGTTATTTTTCTCGCCAAATAGCAAAACTCCTTTACTACTTTAAGTGTCTCATTTCCTAATCTAATTCCCTCAGCATTTAATTCGACTACATTCCATTATCCTCGTTTTGCTTTTGTTGATGTTCATCTTATATCCTCCTTTCAAGACACTGTCCATTCCGTTCAGCTGCTCTTCCCGGTCCTTTGCTGTCTCTGACAGAATTACAATGTCAGCGGCGAACCTCAAAGTTTTTATTTCTTCTCCCTGGATTTTAATTCCTACTCCGAACTTTTCTTTTGTTTCCTTTACTGCTTGCTCAATACACAGATTGAATAACATCGGGGATAGGTTACAACCCTGTCTCACTCCTTTCCCTACCACTGCTTCCCTTTCATGCCCCTCGACTCTTATAACTGCCATATGGTTCTGCACAAATTGTAAATAACCTTTCACTCACTGTATTTTACCCCTGTCACCTTCAGAATTTGAAAGAAAGTATTCCAGTCAATATTGTCAAAAGCTTTCTCTAAGTCTACAAATGCTAGAAATGTAGGTTTGCCATTCATTAATCTATTTTCTAAGATAGTAGTTGGGTCAGTATTGCCTCACGTGTTCCAACATTTCTACGTAATCCAAACTGATCTTCCCCTAGGTCGGCTTCTACCAGTTTTTCCATTCGTCTGTAAAGAATTCGCATTAGTATTTTGCATCCGTGGCTTATTAAACTGATAGTTCTGTAATTTTCACATCTGTCAACACCTGCTTTTTTTAGGATTGGTATTATTATATTCTTCTTGAAGTCTGCGGATATTTCACCTGTCTCATACATCTTGCTCGACCAGATGGTAGAGTTTTATTAGGGCTGGCTCTCCCAAGGCTATCAGTAGTTCTAATGGAATGTTGTCTACTCCCGGGGTCTTGTTTCGACTTAGGCCTTTCAGTGCTCTATCAAATTCTTCACGAAGTATCATATCTCCCATTTCATCTTCATCTACATCCTCTTCTATTTTCATAATATTGTCCTCAAGAACATCGCCCTTGTATAGACCCTTTATATACTCCTCCCATCTTTCTGCTCTCTTTTCTTTGCTTAGGACTGGGTTTTCATCTGAGCTCTTGATATTCCTGCAAGTGGTTCTCTTTTCTCCAAAGGTCTCTTTAATATTCCTGTAGCCAATATCTATCTTACCCCTAGTGATATTCGCCACTACAGTATCCGACAAAATATGACTTATCGGTTTTCAAGGTTAGCAACGTATAAAGAAACGTCCGCTTCCCTCTTCTGTGTGACGAAGGACGTCCTATCTCTGGTCGAGAGAGTATGGCGCGTCCTCGGGGCACCACAGCCATCCCTCCTAGTGACGAACGTACCAGTTTCTCGCGTTCTTTATTGCAGTCGGACGAAAATGTATGTCATTCTAAGAACGGGGACTCATGACGGCGTCCTCTTCTCAGGTTATTTGCGTACCGTGAAGTGGGAAATTTGAAAGTGATCTGATTTTCAAAATTATTTAATACCCATACAGTACATTACTGGACATGGGAGAATTTATGTGCTAAGGGTACTCTACAATCTCTAGAAGTGAAACGTCCTGTACAAATAATTTTATGGGTGATGTTGAAGGCCACATGAGACTGCTCGCAGGTGATGCTGTTGTGCATAGACAAGCCGCGAGCCCGGTAACAACAGAGGAACGACGGACGACAAGCAAGAACACATTATTGCAGAGAAATGCAGTAAGTCCTGCATGGGATCAACGCTGGGTACAGAAACTAGAAGTTCATCTTCATCAGTCATGGAAACAGGGACATCTGTAAGACATCTAGATCTTTGCGTTCGGAGCGACGTAAGGTGCAACGACTACATAGAACGAGTTGTAGAGAAAGCGGATGTCACACTGGGATTCACTGGAAGAATTTGGCAAAAACCTGCAGGAAATCTGGATGTCAAAGTAAATACCTTTTAGTCACCCAGTTTCCAACCTTAGTTTGGTTCAAATGGCTCTGACCACTATGGGACTTAACTTCTGAGGTCATCAGTTCCCTAGAACTTAGAACTACTTAAACCTAACTAACCTAAGGACATCACACACATCCATGCCGAGGCAGGATTCGAACCTGCGACCGTAGTGGTCACGCGGTTCCAGACTGTAGCGCCTAGAACCGCTCGGTCACTCCGGCCGGCTCCAACCTTATTTTATTTGGCTACCAGTTCGGTGATTTACTACACCATCCCCAGGGCCCTGACCGACGTGCAGGAAGAATCCAACTCGGTTGTGTTAAAATACAGAAGCCACAATACTGGTATCAGTAGATTTCTGCTTCTTAAAGCGATACCTTCAACCATCATCTGCCGACTAGGTCAGAAACTCTACTGGATTTTGAAAGATTATGGTTTCATCAATCTTATTCAAAGTTCAAATCAGGAGATTTTATATCGACTTCCAGGGTCAGTGTAGTCGGTCGGGATATCAAATAAATGGCTTCACCAATAACATTCAGCTACTACACGAATGACACTTGCAGGGAACACAACGAGTTTCCTTGATGCCGATGACTTGGTAATTGCGCGTCAAGAGAAACTCTTGAAGGTGCCGATGCCACCTAACAGACGGTTTGAGCGAGCTTAGTGCTTACTCTAACAATCAACTTTGTGCGAACACAGCTAAAAGAGAATTATGTGCAATTGGTCACAAGCGCAAATCAGGCACTTTGCAAAGTTGGCGTCACTTGTCAAGGTGTGCAGTTAGTAAATACGATCCATCAAAAAAATCTGGCTGTCACTCTGGGTCGTACTCTGACATGCAAACAGCTGAGCAAGACTACGGCCGGCCGTTGTGACCGAGCGGTTCTAAGCGCTTCCTTCTGGAACCGCGCGACCGCTACGGTCGCAGGTTCGAATCCTACCTCGGGCATGGATGTGTGTAATGTCCTAAGGTTTGTTAGGTTTAAGTAGCTCTAAGTCTAGGGGATTGATGACCTCAGATGTTAAGTCCCATAGTGCTCAGAGCCATTTGAACCATTTTCCAAGAGTACGAGAATGAAGCTGGAAGCCAGAAATAATATCGTTTGCAAGATCACTAGTAGCACGTGGAGCTCTCGACCGTAAAACGCTGACAATGACGGCACTGAAAACGTGTGTCAGTGCTGCAGACTATGCGTGCTCAGTCTCGTACAAAATCCACAGACACAAATGTGGTGGACAAGGCGCTAAACCGTGTTGCGTTGTTACAGGTTGTGTGAAACCTACACCACTTGTAAAATTCTAGTGCCACAAGACATTCGTCACGAAGTAGCTGCCACCGCGAGAGAACAAATGAGACAGATCAGGAAAACCATCCACTACATGGACACGTTGCAGCAGCCCCAAGGTTGGGGCCCAGAAGAAGTTTTCGCAATAGCTCTTCAGTCTTCAAAACAATAACAGCTACAGCAAGAAAACAACTGTGGATCACTCGACTTGAGACTACTTGGGCATGAACAGAACAGGATCGTCTGTAGTCATTCAACTGTCTTCATTATGGAGTTGGAAGATCCAGGAGTCACCTCCACGAAAAGCGCTTCACCCAGGATACCACTAACTGTGACTGCGGAGAACCTACTGGATTGCCAACTATGCCCTAAATCTGGCGCAGAAGACGATATTGTGCATGTGACGCTGGGTGCAACTGAAATTGCATAAATTTGATCAAGAACAGTATTCCTTGATAATTATTTCTTTCATTTGTTTGTAATGGTAATTACCATGCGATGCATTTGTTTTCTGACTCCGATAAATAAAATCGGAAGACTGTAATCTCCCACAAAAAAAGTTCGTTTAAATTCCTCGGACGACCGACCCGTATTCAGACACGTCCATAGGAGACGAGTCATCATAGTTTATTGGAATTTACTGATTTATTTGCCCTGTCAATTCAGTGTTATACACTCCTGGAAATTGAAATAAGAACACCGTGAATTCATTGTCCCAGGAAGGGGAAACTTTATTGACACATTCCTGGGGTCAGATACATCACATGATCACACTGACAGAACCACAGGCACATAGACACAGGCAACAGAGCATGCACAATGTCGGCACTAGTACAGTGTATATCCACCTTTCGCAGCAATGCAGGCTGCTATTCTCCCATGGAGACGATCGTAGAGATGCTGGATGTAGTCCTGTGGAACGGCTTGCCATGCCATTTCCACCAGGCGCCTCAGTTGGACCAGCGTTCGTGCTGGACGTGCAGACCGCGTGAGACGACGCTTCATCCAGTCCCAAACATGCTCAATGGGGGACAGATCCGGAGATCTTGCTGGCCAGGGTAGTTGACTTACACCTTCTAGAGCACGTTGGGTGGCACGGGATACATGTCGACGTGCATTGTCCTGTTGGAACAGCGAGTTCCCTTGCCGGTCTAGGAATGGTAGAACGATGGGTTCGATGACGGTTTGGATGTACCGTGCACTATTCAGTGTCCCCTCGACGATCACCAGAGGTGTACGGCCAGTGTAGGAGATCGCTCCCCACACCATGATGCCGGGTGTTGGCCCTGTGTGCCTCGGTCGTATGCAGTCCTGATTGTGGCACTCACCTGCACGGCGCCAAACACGCATACGACCATCATTGGCACCAAGGCAGAAGCGACTCTCATCTCTGAAGACGACACGTCTCCATTCGTCCCTCCATTCAAGCCTGTCGCGACACCACTGGAGGCGGGCTGCACGATGTTGGGGCGTGAGCGGAAGACGGCCTAACGGTGTGCGGGACCGTAGCCCAGCTTCATGGAGACGTTTGCGAATGGTCCTCGCCGATACCCCAGGAGCAACAGTGTCCCTAATTTGCTGGGAAGTGGCGGTGCGGTCCCCTACGGCACAGCGTAGGATCCTACGGTGTTGGCGTGCATCCGTGCGTCGCTGCGGTCCGGTCCCAGGTCGACGGGCACGTGCACCTTCCGCCGACCACTGGCGACAACATCGATGTACTGTGGAGACCTCACGCCCCACGTGTTGAGCAATTCGGCGGTACGTCCACCCGGCCTCCCGCATGCCCACTTTACGCCCTCGCTCAATGTCCGTCAACTTCTACGGCAAAATATCTCAAACGCTTCGATTATCTTCTTTTTCGGTTTTCCATTATCCATTTTACTACAATTATATGTTCTAAACGTACATTCCCAGAAATTTCTTCTTCAGATTAAGGCCTATGTTTGATATTAGTAGATTTCTTTTGACTACAAATGACGTGTCCTCCTTGCTCGTCAGTCATGTGTTATTTTGCTTCCATGGTATCAAAATTCCTTCGTCCAAGGGCTCCACTTTTTTTTTTGTAAGTTGCTCGCTGTTCTCATTTCTCTTAGTCCTCATTACTTTCGTCTTTCTTCTGTTTACTCTCAGTCCATAGCATTTGCTAACTGGATTGTTTACTCCATTCATTATGTTTTGCAATTCTTTCTCACTTTCGCCGAGGACAGCTATGTCATCAGCGAATCTTAACATCGATGTTATTTCACCATGACTTTTAGCCCCACACCTGAATTCTTTTATTTCCGACATTGTGAAGTAGTAGGGAGCTGGATGGTGAGTGAAAAGGCACCGAGACCAGGAAGTAAAGTATACTTTAACAAAAGTTTATAAAAAATTATAAAAATCTTTTCAGATGGAAAAATACAACAATAACTGAATATCAGGAAACAAAAAATTTTAAGGTTAGAAAAAAATCTTGCCGTACTAGTAATGATCAAAGCATAACAAGTCAGAAAAAAACAGCTTAAGGCCAAATGACAAGTGTCTTCCACAGTTGCGGTACAACTGAGTTGGAAATCAAAGCCAAAAACGACAATTACTCAGCAGTGGCATCTGCTAAATGGCTTAAGGTTCGAGAAAAAGGCGCATTTCATCAGTTAGTCAAATAACGTAAGATTACTAGCAGGCACAATACTAGCCAAAACTTAGCGACTACAAAACCGAGTTAAGGTCCAACAAAAGTTATGTTTCATCAGTAGCCATAAGCTTCAAAATATAAAGAACTGTAGTGCAATGCAGTACAACACAGTTACCAAGATAATGGCGCAAGACAAATCGAAATGATTGTTAGCAAATGCGCCAACAGCTTATCACTATGAAGTAAGTGTTAATAGTGAGAATACCAAGAACAGTTACAATTTAAGAATGTGCACTAAGTGATCAGAAGTATCCGGACACCTGGCTGAAAATGACTTCAAGTTTGTGGCGCCCTCCATCGGTAATGCTAGAATTGAATATGTTGTTGACCCACCCTTAGCCTTGATGACAGCTTGCACTCTCGCAGGCATACGTTTAATCAGGTGCTGGAATGTTTCTTGGGGAATGGCAGCCCGTTCTTCAGGGAGTGCTGCACTGAGGAGAGGTATCGATGTCGATCGGTGACGCTTGGGACGATGTCGGCGTTCTAAACTATCCCAAAGGTGTTCTGTGGGATTCAGGTCAGGACTCTGTGCAAGCCAGTCCATTACAGGGATGTTATTGTCGTGTAATCACTCCGCCACAGGCCGTGCATTATGAACAGGTGCTCGATGGTGTTGAAAGATGCTATCGCCATCCCCGAATTGTTCTTCAACAGTAGGAAGCAAGAAGGTGCTTAAAACATCAATGTAGGCCTGTTCTGTGATATTCTCACTCAAAATAACAAGGGATGCAAGCCCCCTCCATGAAAAACACGACCACACCATAACACCACCGCCTCTGAGTTTTACTATTGGCACTACACACGCTGGTAGGTGACATTCACCGGGCTTTCGCCATACCCACACCCCGCCATCGGATCGTCACATTGTGTACCTTGATTCGTCACTCCAGACACCGTTTTTCCACAGTTCAGTCGTCCCATGTTTACGCTCCTTACACCAAGCGAGGCGTGCTGTGTGGCTTATGAGCAGCCACTCGACCATGAAATCCGTTTTCTCACCTCCCGCCCAACAGTGGATCCCGATGCAGTCTGGAATTCCTGTCTGATACATTACGACCCTCTGCAACTGTAGCCGGTCTCTGTCAGTCAACAGACGATTCAAATGGTTCAAATGGCTCTGAGCACTATGGGACTTAACTTCTGAGGTCATCAGTCCCCTAGAACTTAGAACTACTTAAACCTAATTAACCTAAGGACATCACACACATCCATGCCCGAGGCAGGATTTGAACCTGCGACCGTAGTGGTCGCCCCGGTTCAAGACTGTAGCGCCTAGAGCTGTTCGGCCACACCGGCCAGCCACTCAACAGACGAGGTCGGCCAGTTCGCTTTTGTACTGTACATGTCTCTTCACGCTTCCACTTCACTATCACTTCGGAAACAGTGGACCTAGGGATGTTTAGGAGTGTGGAAATCTGGCGTACAGACGCAGGACACATGTGACACCCAGTCACCTGACCACATTCGAAGTATATGACTTCCGCGGAACCCTCCATTCTGCTCTCTTATGGTGTCTAACGAATACTGTGGTCACTGATATGGAGTACCTGGTAGTAGGTGGCAGTACAACGCACCTGATATGAAAAACGTATGTTTTTGGGAGTGTCTGGATACTTTTGATCACATAGTGTAAATACTAAAACTTTCTTATTATACTTATCGATTACGGATATTTTAGAACCGTGAGTGTATATTGGATGTAAATAAGTTATACAGAACTGCAACCAGTCACTTGTTTGAATAATTATGTTTTATTCCATGAACCGGTTTACGAAACTTTTCAGGTTCATCTTCAGATGGTTTTAATAAGTTACATCATTACTCTAGCATAATGTTGGGTGCTGGCTTGCGACAGTATAAGCGGCTTTTTTCGATTAGTGTCCACCTGTCTGCCTCCATTTTGATGTCCAGTAGTTATATCAGTACTCACACTTCCACACGAACTATATTAATTTACACTCTGGCAGCGAGACTTTTCCAGCATCCAGCATGCGCTTTACAACGGTTGCTTGTAACAACCTGTGGACGGCTCACACCAGACGAGTATAACCCCAAATGTTTGAGTGGTACAGTATTTATGGTGTACGCGTACGTGGAGACAGCGTTTGTGCAGAAATCGCCGACGTCGTGTAACTGAGGCGGAATAAGGGGAACCAGCCCGCATTCGCCGTGGCAGATGGAAAATCGCCTTGAAAACCATCCACAGGCTGGCCGGCCCACCGGACCACGATAATAATTCGCCGGACGGATTCGTGCCGGGGACCGGCACGCCTTCCCGACCGGAAAGCAGTGCGTTAGACCGCACGGCTAACCGGGCGGGCTTACATTGAAGATAGATAGTGCTCACAAATGTAAATCACGTAGGTGTGCGCTGTGTGTCTTGTTTCTACTCGCTCACTGTTGAGAAGAGCAGTGCCCACTTTAATTCATCGCCCTAAAGTCTACATTCAGCACTGCTCAGTGCTGTCTAGGATTTTGTTAACTGTGAGATAACAGTGATACCTAGCAGTACTACGCATAAGTTTACTGACAAAGAGTTGACCGATGTGTACAGGTTCGCTGAATACGTACGAGAAATCAAATTCTGTGTTTTGTGTTATATGTTTAACGTTTACATGTTACAGGAGTTTTCATTGTTGCGAAGGTATTTTCAAAGAAACAAAGTTGAGTACGAACCGAATAATTACATTGTTCAGAATTACATTATTTCTGTGTAATGAGCCACCGGAGGCCGTGAGTCCCTTGTACGAAAATACTCGGAAGGTATCTAAACATTCATGGTGGTGTCTATTTGTACTATATCGTGTCTCCCTACCACTTTCGCGCAACGACGCTCTGAGCGTGTTTTTTAGGGAATTAACTAGTTTGAACCTGGGACCTGTTGCTGGTAAGGAGACGCCAGACCACACATGACATGTAGAATTCAGAAGAGTTCAGTGAGACTACCGATGATATAACCAAATACTAAATGATCTCAGCGTCAGCTCCACTGCACTCCCTGTAAAAGAATCTTAATGCTAACTAAATTTAGTGGAAAGGGTTCAAGGCTTTCCTATTTTTAGTTAGCTGGTAGAATAACGTCGAAAAGGCAGTTAAGTTTACCATTGGAAATTTTATTCTACTCACAAAACATCGTTTATAAATTGCACTATTGATAAAAGGAAATGTTTTAATACAGGATGGTAAAAACCAACTGCGTTAAACAAAAATGTGAACGAATATTCCCTAAATGGGTTTTCAAGTTCTACAATCGATCGAAGGATGACCTATGCCATATCACATCTATAATCTCGGTTTAATTTAAGTTTCACAAAAGAGAAAACTATCAAAATGATCTACAACTATAAAAATGGTCTACAGTGACCCTCAATTATCTTTAATTACTTATTTAAATTAAATTACAGTGGCTGATGTGGCTTCCCAATAACTAAAAATAGAAAAATTATCACGTTTCAGATTTTTACTTCAAGAGGCAAATGTGAACACCATGAGTTTTACTTAACGATCGACACTAGTATTACGCAAAAAGGGGGTGTAACAGATGAGTCTTCTGCAGTTCTGAGTGAAGCCTTATGCGCTCAAAAATGCGGCATCGCGTGCGTTCATTACCTTGTCGGTGTTTAGGCAGCGTCAAGGCGACAGCGGCCGGCGCAGCAGCCATCCAGCTCGCCGTCTCGGAACCAACTCTTTTCTAACTTCTCCTTACTACAATTTACCGAAGTTAGTTTAAAAAAATTATCTGGCTATGTTTTCATCTGACCAATCAGGGTCTCAATGTTAACCTCAAGCTCCGCCTACAAAAATTCTGTCTATCCAATGAGAAACGTTATACTTTTCGTGGTGGGGCAATGTTTTTAAAGTTTGCAACGTAACAGAGACGCTAAAAAGTCTCAAGCTAAAACGTGCGGTTGGTGTGGTCCTTTTAGCGTTATCTATACTGTTCTTCTGGAGGGCTCTATCTTTTAACATGGGCTGGAGGATTGTCCTAATGTAACAGACACGCGAAAAAGTCTCACGCTAAAACTTGCGGGTGGTAGTGGCCCTTTTTGTGTTATCGTAAGATCTATACTGCTTTTCTGGAGGGCTCTAGCTTTTAACATGGGCTGGGGGTTGTCATTGACGTACCTGAGACGCGAAAAAAGCCTCACGCTAAAACGTGCGGGTTGTGTAGTCGTACAGGTAGGCAGGGGGCGTGGGTGTCCACTCCGTCCGTTATCGTAGGGCCTTCTAGCTTAACACGGTTCTGCTCTCGGCTTCTGTCCTCGTTTCTCCCCTCGGAACTGCGTCTGCCTCACGGTGGGAAGGTACGACATGCATTTAGGCATTCTTGTGTTAGTCTGTGGTATTCCATTTGCTCACTCGTTACTCGTATTTCTTTGGTTAATTTAATGTCACGATTTATTCCGAGCTATGTGACCTACTACTGGATTTGCTTATCATGTCAGGGTTTTCATGTAAGGTGTTGGATTTGCCCACGCCCCCTGCCTACCTGTACGACTACACAACCCGCACGTTTTAGCGTGAGGCTTTTTTCGCGTCTCAGGTACGTCAATGACAACCCCCAGCCCATGTTAAAAGCTAGAGCCCTCCAGAAAAGCAGTATAGATCTTACGATAACCAAAAAAGGGGGTGTAACAGATGAGTCTTCTGCTGTTCTGAGTGAATCCTTATGCGCTCAAAAATGCGGCATCGCGTGCGTTCATTACCTTGTCGGTGTTTAGGCAGCATCAAGGCGACAGCGGCTGGCGCAGCATCCATCCAGCTCGCCGTCTCGGAACCAACTCTTTTCTAACTTCTCCTTACTACAATTTACCGAAATTAGTTTAAAAAAACTATCTGGCTATGTTTTCATCTGACCAATCAGGGTCTCAATGTTAACCTTAAGCTCCGCCTACAAAAATTCTGTCTATCCAATGAGAAACGTTATACTTTTCGTGGTGGGGCAATGTTTTTAAAGTTTGCAACGTAATAGAGACGCTAAAAAGTCTCAAGCTAAAACGTGCGGGTGGTGTGGTCCTTTTAGCGTTATCGTGAGATCTATACTGTTCTTCTGGAGGGCTCTATCTTTTAACATGGGCTGGAGGATTGTCCTAATGTAACAGACACGCGAAAAAGTCTCACGCTAAAACTTGCGGGTGGTAGTGGCCCTTTTTGTGTTATCGTAAGATCTATACTGCTTTTCTGGAGGGCTCTAGCTTTTAACATGGGCTGGGGGTTGTCATTGACGTACCTGAGACGCGAAAAAAGCCTCACGCTAAAATGTGCGGGTTGTGTAGTCGTATAGGTAGGCAGGGGGCGTGGGTGTCCACTCCATCCGTTATCGTAGGGCCTTCTAGCTTAACACGGTTCTGCTCTCGGCTTCTGTCCTCGTTTCTCCCCTCGGAACTGCGTCTGCCTCACGGTGGGAAGGTACGACATGCATTTAGGCATTCTTGTGTTAGTCTGTGGTATTCCATTTTCTCACTCGTTACTCGTATTACTTTGGTTAATTTAATGTCACGATTTATTCCAAGCTATGTGACCTACTACTGGATTTGCTTATCATGTCAGGGTTTTCATGTAAGGTGTTGGATTTGCCTGACACCTCACAGGTATCCCTGAAAAACACCTGAAAGTTGGTCACTGCAGTTCCGTTTGACCTGTACCTCTTCCAAATTACCATGGCGGTAAAAACCAATGAAACTGGACTTCATAAGCAGGCTTACAGATAAGTGTCCTTTGCGCTTGTGATTCGTGTTTGATGCTAAGGTTGAAATGATTGAACTCAGTGGAGACTAAGTTTAGAATACGCTGTTGTTTTTTTTTTCAAAATCCTGCAACTTAGTTTTATTCCATACCGTTTTGGTTCACCAGGTTCAAATGGTTCATATGGCTCTGAGCACTATGAGACTTAACATCTGTGGTCATCAGTCCCCTAGAACTTAGAACTACTTAAACCTAACTAACCTAAGGACATCACACACATCCATATCCCCTAGGCAGGATTCGAACCTGCGACCATAGCGGTCACGTGGTTCCAGACTGCAGCGCCTAGAACCGCACGTCCACAACGGCCGGCTGGTTCACCAGGTTTCTGACTAGTTTTATGAAGATAGTATTTGTTCTTTCGGACATGTCAGAAAGAACAGATACCATCTTCATATAGTTAAGACTAACCGGCCATTGACCTTCTTCTTCTGCGCGGATGCACACGTATTGCTCGAACTCTTACGGGGCTCGGCAAAATTGTCTGTGCTCTCGGTGGCTCAGCTGGATAGAGCGTCTGCCATGTAAGCAGGAGATCCCGGGTTCAAGTCCTGGTCGGAGCACACATTTTCAACTGCCCCCGTTGATGTCTATCAACGCCTGTCGGCAGCGTAGGGTCTTGATTTAATTATCATTTCATTCTGTCTTATTTGTTGTGGCCAGCCACAAATTCCACTCCTGTACCAACCACTTACAACCTACGTCCTCAATTATTTGCAGGATGTATTCCAATTTCCGTCTTCCTCTACAGTATTTACCTTTTACAGCTCCCTCTAGCTCCATGAAAGTTATCCCTGGTGTGTTATCACATGTATTCTCAGGCTCTCTTTTCTTCTTGTCAGTGTTTTCCGTGTGTTCCTTTCTTCGCCTTCTTATCAAGCAAAATTCATATACGATTCTAAAGAACAAGAAATGCTGTAGAATGTATATTCCATCTCTCCTTTCCACGCTTTGCTCTACTATTATCGTGAAAGTGACAGTCCGTGTTGTACAGAACTTCCTCTGTCAAAAGAGCAGTGTTAAAGCGTAGAAATGATAAGATTCGCGGATAATGCTAGCCTTCTCACTAAAATTAAAGAAGACTTAGAAAAGTTCTGCCAGCTGCTGGGCTTGTTTGTGCTTTCTTTGCGGTTACCGACCGCACCCTTGGGCTTCCCCATCGCCCGCTCCTTTTCTTCTTCGCTCAGCCAACACGAAGCGGGCGCAGCTTGGTCTTCGACTGCAAAAGGCGTATGGTCATTCACCCACCCCAGACGTTGCGAACTCGAACTGGGCTGCAGTGGGATCACTTGATTACATCGTGATGACTTTTTAGCCATTTCCGTACTCCAGCTGTTTCCGGATATCAAATGATCACAAGCGTGGTCTTTGTGAGAATTCCGTTAGAAGTTTGAAACAGAGACCTGCCATTTCAGAAATCTCTCGAATCGTGATACAGCAGTCTTATACTGTGCCAGAATCAGTTTTAAAGACCTTTTATACAGTTATTTCTTGGAAGCTCTCCTAGCAGATTAGCGTCGTGGATAGAAACGACTGTCCTGCAATGATAAAACAGTTGTATTAATGGAAAATGAATTACAACGTGGATACAACGGAACGAGACATGTTAATAAAGACAGCGGTGAGTAGATGAACGAGATTAAACGTACTCATTCTGTAGATGTAGAACGTTCTGGACGCCTGACTGAGATTTCCTTTGTATGGGTCTATAAAATTGATGGTAGCGCAATGCGAGACTGCCATATTAAGAATTGAGAGATTTTTGCCAAGGTAGACATCTCATATCAGCGGTAAATAATATTCTGAGAATCTACATCTACATCTACATGCATACTCCGCAAGCCACCTGACAGTGTGTTGCGGAGGGTACTTTGAGTACCTCTATCGGCCCTCCTTTCTATTCCAGTCTCGTATTATTCGTGGAAAGAAAGATTGTCGGTAGGCCTCTGTGTGGGCTATAATCTCTGATTTTATCCTCATGGTCTCTTCGCGAGATATACGTAGGAGGGAGCAATATACTGCTTGACTCCTTGGTGAAGGTATGTTCTCGAAACTTCAACAAAAGCCCGTACCGAGCTTCTGAGCATCTCTCCTGCAGAGTCTTCCACTGGAGTTTATCTATCATCTCCGTAACGCTTTCGCGATTACTAAATGATCCTGTAACGAAGCGCGCTGCTCTCCGTTGGATCTTCTCTATCTCTTCTATCAACCCTATCTGGTGATGATCCGACACTGCTGAGCAGTATTCAAGCAGTGGGCGAACAAGCATACTGTAACCTACTTCCTTTGTTTTCGGATTGCATTTCCTTAGGATTCTTCCAATGAATCTCAGTCTTGCATCTGATTTACCGACGATCAACTTTATATGATCATTCCATTTTAAATCGCTCCTAATGCTTACTCGCCGATAATTTATGGAATTAACTGCTTCAAGTTGCTGACCTGCTATATTGTAGCTAAATGATAAAGGATCTTTCTTTCTATGTATTCGCAGCACATTACACTTGTCTACATTGAGATTCAATTGCCATTTCCTGCACCATGCGTCAGCTCGTTGCAGATCCTCCTGCATTTCAGTACAATTTTCCATTGTTACAACCTCTCGCTATACTACAGCGTTATCTGCAAAAAGCCTCAGTGAACTTCCGATGTTATCCACGAGGTCATTTATGTATATTGTGAATAGCAACGGTCCTACGACACTTCCATGCGGCACACCTGAAATCACTCTTAGTTCCCAGGACTTCTCTGCATTGAGAATGACATGCTGCGTTCTGTTATCTAGGAACTCTTCAATCCAATCACACAATTGGTCTGATAGTCCATATGCTCTTACTTTGTCATTAAACGACTGTGGGGAAGTGTATCAAACGCCCTGCGGAAGTCAAGAAACACGGCATCTACCTGGGAACCCATGTCTATGGCCCTCTGAGTCTCGTGGACGAATAGCGCGCGCTGGGTTTCACACGACCGTCTTTTTCGAAGCCCATGCTAATTCCCACTCTGGTAAGTAATTTATGTCATTAAGGATTTATAATTCACTAGTGTGCAAAACTTAAGGACGAAAGTGATTTTCGCGTAATGTGTCAATGCGGAGTAATGTAACTCGATGAATTCTTGACCATAAAGGACTGCTAGGGTATAGCACTGAAGGTAACTGAAGGTACGCAGTGAGATGAAGAGACATAACACTTTTATTCAAAGATAAGAATCACACTCAAGCCACCGCTACTGGATATTGAAAAGACGCGACATGGTGCTTAATAGGATGTGTGATCACCGCGGGTGTTGGTGCACGATCTGTAATGTGCTCCCACGGTGGCCGCAAGGTTGTTAAGGGGGTCCCGCGATAGGACGTGTCTTTCCTCCAACTGCTCAGCTGACGGTTGCTACAAGGTTGTCTGTGCGTGTAAATGCGCCACTATACGTCACCCCGAAGCATTCAACGCGTGGTCGATGGGATTTAGGTCGGGGAAACGGGCAGGGCCGTACATTCGCCGATTATCATCGCGTTCCGAGAGCTTCTTCACCAAAACGACCACGCTCGGCCTGATTCTGGACGTGCCCTCACATGACGAGAGGTGGGAACACGCAATGAACTCAGCAATATTATCTAACATGATCGTTTTGGTGCCCCAAATGTTATGGTGTGGGAAGTCATATTGTTGCATGGACTTACTGACCTACAAATCTTTAAACACTGTTCAGTCAGAGGTCAACGTTATTGTGAGACTGGACTCCTTCCCCAAGTGCGTCTTTTCATGGGTACATGGGAGCTGACTTCATTTTTATGGACGGCAGTGCACGAGCGCATCGCACCGCTCAGTTGAAGGAGCTCTTGGAACGGGAGGATATTCGGCGAATGAATTGGCCTGCCAGTTCCCCCTAATTAAACCCCATCGAACACGAATGGGATGGGTTTGGACGACGTGTTAGAGCAGGTTCACATGCACCAACGACCGTCCAGCAGCTGTCAACCGCCGTGGTGCGGAAATGGAACGTCCTACCACAAGGACTTCTTACCAACCTTTTGGCCAGTATTGAAGCATGTTGCAAAGCATATATTGCTGTCCTTGGTGATAACACATCCTTTTAATAACCATGTCCTACCTTTTGTAATGTCTAGGGCACCGTCATAAATGCGGTGACTTCAGTGTAATTCTTGTCATTAAATAACGGGTGATCAAAAAGTCAGTATAAATTTGAAAACTTTATAAAGCACGGAATAATGTTGATAGTGGGGTAAAAATTGACACACATGCTTGGAATGACATGAGGTTTTATTGTAACAAAAAAAGTTCACAAAATGTCCGACAGATGGCGCTGGACAGCAAAACGTCAGTGACTGCGCATGACAATCGTGTATCGGCATCATGAACTGTTACCTGGCGATTTAGTGAAGCGGAGGGCATTTGCGGTGTGGGCGTTTCAAAAGATGGCGGAAGATGACGATTGGTTGAGTAACGTGCTGTGGACCGACGAAGCACATTTCACGCTCCGAGGGTCTGTCAACGCCCACAACTGCAAAATTTGGGCTACCGAAAATCCTAGAACTGTCGTGGAAACTCCATTACTTGACGAGAAGGTCACGGTATGGGTTGGATTTACCACTTCTACAGTTATCGGGCCTTTTTCCTTCGAGGAAATGCGTGATTCTGGTTTTTTAACTGCTACTGTGACGGGTGAGAGGTACGCCGATATGTTACAGAATCGCATCATCCCCAGCCTGGCTGATAAACACCTGCTGGAACGTACGATGTTTATGCAGGACGGTGCTCCACCCCATATTCCTAGACGCGTAAAAGATCTCTTGCGCGCGTCGATTGATGATCGTGTGCTCAGCCGCCACTTTCGTCATGCTAGGCTTCCCAGGTCCCCAGACCTCAGTCCGTGCGATTATTGGCTTTGGGGTTACCCGAAGTCGCAAGTGTATCGTGATCGACCGACATCTCTAGGAACGCAGAAAGACAACATCCGATGCCAATGCCTCACCATAACTCAGGACATGCTTTACAGTGCTGTTCACAACATTATTCCTCGACTACAGCTATTGTTTAGCAATGATGGTGGACATATTTCCTATAAAGAACATCATCTTTGCTTTGTCTTACTTTGTTATGCTAATTACTGCTATTCTGATCAGATGAAGCACCATTTCTCGGACATTTTTTGAACTTTTGTATTTTTTGGTTCTAATAAAACCCCATGTCATTCCAAGCATGTGTGTCAATTTGTACTTCTCTATCTACATTATTCCGTGATTTATTCAGTTTTCAAATTTATACTAACTTTTTGATCACCCAGTTAGAGCATCTTTTCTGTTCGTTCCACTACGTACTCGGATTGCTTTCAATTACCTTCTGTGCTATATTGTAGCAGTCCCTTGTACGTATGGTCCAATTTTCATCCAACTATGTTGCATGGCAGTTACACGTCACGCGAAAATTACCGTAGTCGTTATGTTTTGCACGCCGGTGTATTTGGCCTTTCGAAAGCATTCCTCCTATTTCAGAAGGCTGTATCTCCTATGTGATAGTAGAAACAAGGGGTAAATTTAGTGAATTCTGTGCGTGGGGATGGAAGATTACAACTTCTTCCCAATTGCAGTGTTCAATGAAGCAAAGTCCCGTTTAAATGATAAAGTGTGCTGCCACAACATTCGGGGAACACATGATCCACGTACCATAGTCGAACACAAGAGTGACTTTTAAAAGCCTCATGTCTTTTGTGCTGTTTCCTGAGAAAATATTTACGGACTGTCTTCTCTCTCGCTTCTGTTTTATTTTTTTTGGAAGACAAGGATAGAAGAATCACGTACCTACATATGTTGGAGAACAACCTTCTCCACAATTGCGATATCATGCCGAAAATTTAATTTTTTACAGGACGGAGCACAATCGCACTAGTACCTGCGTGTAAGACCATATCTTAATAATGAATTGCAGAATAGGTCATAGAGATCTCGTACTGCACCATCAGACACTAAGATCGCCTTATGGTATGCGTCTGTTTTGGTGGGGGTGACTATCTATATGACTTCCCTTCCAGAAACTTTCGGTGAATATAGACGTGGCATAACAGTGCCAATTAATGCACTAACTCTAAATATACTCACAGAAGTATTCGACGAGTTTGACTGTCGTTTGGATGTTTGTCGTGCGTGGTGTCAGGGATCGTGGTTTCAGTGGGGGGACAAGCTGGACGTTGTGAAAGGTAAATGAAAAATTTAATCACCACTCCAAGATTGAAGGTGCAGGTGCATAAATGATACAATGTTTTAAAATCTGGTGGCTCCATAGGAAATAAAACTTTACACTTTTACGTCTTAAGTTAAATTTACGCCAATAGTCTGTTTTCTGTTCATGTAGACGACACAGTCTTGTGAAACTGGACGAATCTTTTTGAAGAACCATGCATATTCGTACTTCCTTGAAGGAAATACTCTGGCATAAACGATAATGAAATCGACGTAGATTTCGCGCTCTGCGAAAAATTACCTTTTAATTCATTCTTGCACACATCTACATCTACATCTACATCTACATGACTACTCTGCAATTCACATTTAAGTGCTTGGCAGAGGGTTCATCGAACCACAATCATACTATCTCTCTACTATTCCACTCCCGAACAGCGCGCGGGAAAAACGAACACCTAAACCTTACTGTTCGAGCTCTGATTTCTCTTATTTTATTTTGATGATCATTCCTACCTATGTAGGTTGGGCTCAACAGAATATTTTCGCATTCGGAAGAGAAAGTTGGTGACTGAAATTTCGTTGATAGATCTCGCCGCGACGAAAAACGTCTTTGCTGTAATGAATTCCATTCCAACTCGTGTATCATATCTGCCACAGTCTCTCCCCTATTTCGTGATAATACAAAACGAGCTGCCTTTTTTTGCACCCAGAGCTTGATTAGAAGTCGCTTGTGAGGAACGGTGTCAAAAGCTTTCCGGAAATCTAGAAATACGGAATCAACTTGAGATCCCCTGTCGATAGCGGCCATTACTTCGTGCGAATAAAGAGCTAGCTGCGTTGCACAAGAGCGATGTTTTCTGAAGCCATGCTGATTACGTGTCAATAGATCGTTCCCTTCGAGGTGATTCATAATGTTTGAATACAGTATATGCTCCAATCTTCGGAATTTCGCATTCTTCTGAACTTCGCATGCTTTTTCCGTTGCCTCTGCAACAGCGTTTGGACCTGTTTTGTGTACCACGGGGGATCCGTTCCATCTCTTACCAATTTATGAGGTATGAATCTCTCAATTGCTGTTGCTACTATATCTTTGAATTTGAGCCACATCTCGTCTACATTTGCATAGTCAGTTCGGAAGGAATGGAAATTGTCTTTTAGGAAGGCTTCTAGTGACACTTTATCCGATTTTTTAAATAAAATTATTTTGCGTTTGTTTCTGATGGATTTGGAAGAAATTGTATTGAACCCAGCTACAACGACCTTGTGATCACTAATCCCTGTATCAGTCTTGATGCTCTCTATCAGCTCTGGATTGTTTGTGGCTAAGAGGTCAAGTGTGTTTTCGCAACCATTTACAATTCGCGTGGGTTCGTGGACATACTTTCTGGTACAGTATAATACTCTAGGTATATTTATGTAGATGTTCTGAAGTACATCTCTCTATGACTCCGGCATTTAATTAACTGGTTCGTAGCACAGTGTACCGTGTCCACGATCAGCCAACATGGCTTCGTATGGATGTAATTATATCACTGATGAATCTCTGTAAGATATTGTTCCACTCCTCAGAAAGAGCAATCTGAAAATAGAGAAAAGTGATGGCAGGTACTGACAATGACGCTGCAAAGAGATTCATAGGCACTTTATTTTTTTTGGGCCATCAGTCTTCTGACTGATCTGATACGGCCCACCACGAATTCCTGTCCTGTGCTAACCACTTCATCTCAGAGTAGCACTTGCGAACTACGTCCTCAATTATTTGCTGGGTGTATTCCTATCTCTGTCTTCCTCTACAGTTTTATCCTCTACACTTCCCTCTAGTACCATGGAAGTCGTTCCCTGATGTCTTAACTCATGTCCTATCATCCTGTCCCTTCTCCTTGTCAGTGTTTTCCACATATTTCTTTTCTCTCCGATTCTGCACAGAACCTCCTAATTTTTTACCTTATCAGTCCATATAATTTTCAACATTCGCCTGTAGCACCACATTTCAAATGCTTCGATTCTCTTCTGGTCCCATTTCCCCATAGTCCATATTTCTCTACCATGCAATGCCGTGCTGCAGACGTACATTTTCAAAAATTTCTTCCGCAAAATTAAGGCCTATGTTTGAAACTAGTAGGATTGTCTTGGCTGAGAATGCCCTTTTTGCCAGTGCTCGTCTGCTTTTGAAGTCCTCCTTGCTACGTCCGTCATTTGTTATTTTGCTGCCTAGGTAGCAGAATTCCTTAACTTCATTGACTTCGTGACCATCAATCCTGATGTTAATTTTCTCGCTGTTTTCATTTCTGCAACTTCTCATTGCTGTTGTCTTTTTTGATTTACTCCCAATCCATATCCTGTGCTGATTAAATTGTTCATTCTATTCAGAAGATCGTGTAATTTTTCTTCATTCTCACTGAGGATAGCAATGTCATCAGCAAATCGTATTATTGATATCCTTTCAACATGAATTTTAATTCCACTCCTGAATCTTTATTTTATTTCCATCATTGTTTCTTCGATGTACAGATTCAACAGTAGGGGCCAAAGGCTACATCCCTGTCTTACACCCTTTTTAATCCGAGCACTTCGTTCTTGACCATCCACTGTTATTATACACTCTTGGCTTTTATTGTATCTCCCTACAGTTTACCCCTAATTTTCTCAGAATTTCGAACATTTTGCACCATTTTACAATGTCGAATGTTTTTTCTAGATCGACAAATCCTATGAACGTGTCTTGATTTTTCTTTAGTCTTGCTTCCGTTATCAACCGAAACGTCAGAATTGCCTCACTGGTGCCTTTACCTTTTTTAAATCCGAATGATCGTCATCTAACCCATCCTCAATTTTCTTCTCTATTCTTCTGTATATTGAATGCATGAGCTGTTAAGCTGATTGTGCGATAATTCTCGCACTTGTCAACTCTTGCAGTCTTCGGAATTGAGTGGATGATATTTTTCCGAAAGGCAGATGTGTACATTCTACACACCAGCGTGAAAAGTCGTTTTGTTGCCACTTCCACAATGGCTTTAGAAATTCTGATGGAATGTTATCCATCCTTATTTGATCTTGAGCCCCCAAAGCACTCTGAAGTTCTGATTCTAATAGTTGATCCCCTATATCTTCTAAATTGACTCCTATTTCTTCTGCCCCCTCACAGAGACCTTCAAAGTACTTTTTCCACCTATCCGCTTCGTCCTCTGTATTTAACAGTAGAATTCCCGTTGCGCTCTTAATGTTACCCTCCATGCTTTTAAAGCCACCGAAGGTTGTTTTGACTTTCCTGTACGCTCAGTCAGTCCTTCCAATAATCATTTCTTTTTCGATTTGTTCACATATTTCATGAAGCCATTTCGTCTTAGCTTCCCCGCATTAACTGTTTATTTCATTCCTCAGGGGCTTGTATTTCTGTATTCCTGAATTTCCCTGATCATTTTTCTACTTCCTTCTTTGAGGTACTTACAGCAGGATTCAAGTCGCAGAAGTGCGATAAGCACAGCATTTGAGTGATATCTTCTACCCTTTGCACGTTGTCCAACGACCAAGTTCTGTAACTACTAACACTGCCACGTGTAAAAAGGAATGAACCGCCACTGACACCCGTGTAAGACAGAGAAAAACGTCCCCGCATTTCACCACTTCACTTTCAAACGTCCATAGAACCGTTTTGAACGATATGGGACTCTGTACGTCACCTGTGCTCATTGCAGTTACCAATATAGCTCTCTCTTTCTCTTCTCTCTCTTCAGACGAAAGCTCTGCGGTTTTCAGGATAAATAGTAAATCGTGATCCTCGAGCGAGGTTGCGCAGTGCTCAAGATACTGGAGTCGAATTCAGTTCGAGTCCTGTACGGCTATTCTGATTTAGGTTTTCCTTGATCACCCTAAATCGTTTGAGGCAAATGACAGGAGGATTTGTTGAGAACGACACGGTCGATTTCTTTTCCGATTCTTCCCAAATCCGAGCTTTGAGCTGTGGCTCTAATGGCCTCGTCATCGAAGGTTTGTAAAACTCCGATCTTCTTTCTTCCTTTCTTTAAATCATGACTCTACCGAGGGCGACTTTTGATTGCTCCACTGGTCTTTCACCTTTTATCTTGTGGTAGCCCGATGTTGCCATGTAGGTGGAAAATACTTCATGAGCCGACGTGGAACGACACCACATTCACAAACACTGATTTATACAGTAGGGGATTGACAGAGTTTAGTTCGTTCTGCCTCCTATTCCAAGGCCATTGACGACCGGCTCTTCCTTTTCTTACCTGTGGACCATTTTGTCTTGATCTTCGGGGAATATCTCCAGGTGTCTGAAGGTTTTGAGTCGTAAGGTTACAGTTCCGGTCTGTTTAGGTGCGATTCGTCTTCATGACTGGAACCGTAGAAGCGATCAGTTGTATCTTATTAACATGCTGTTATTGAATAATTCGTTGAGATATTTTACTGAATTCATTTAATTCATGTGGACTATTTACAAAATGCACAATTTTATTCTCAAACATGCTTGAGACAGTCCTGTTCAATCGAAACATTGAAGTACATACAGCGATCCAAAAAGTAATCGCATCGAGACTGAGTAGTGCTACAATAAGGATAATACATGACTGTTTTTATGCGCAACTAGTATGAAAGCGAAACATACGGTAACGGAAAATTCATACCTGCCCAACGAAAGCTAAGTGAACATATAGCTTAATGAAAGAAGGCAGTTTAGAGTTTAACGTTACGTCCACAGCGAGATCATTAGAGACTGAACACAAGCCCAGAAGGAAGCCGGCTGTGCCTTTTTCAAAGGAACCATCCCGGCACTTGTCCAGAACGATTTAGGGAAATCACAGAAAATGTAAATGTAGATGGTCGGATGGCGATTTGAACCGTCGCCCTCCCGAATGCAAGTCTAGGGTGCTAACCAGTGCGCCACCTTCCTGGATTACAAAGAGGTTTTATCTGTGCGTAACTAAATGAAAGCTATTTATGGTTTGCTTATGCGTTTCGCCTCAAGTTATTGAGGCATCTTATGTGCTTTGAAACGGATACTTATTTTGACTTCTGTCCTTAGTTTTCACTGGGCATGCGCGTCACTTCGGTTACTCTATGTTTCACGTTCACGTTGGTGGCACAGACGAACTGTCATATTTTGTTGCTTACAGTACCACTATTCGTTTTGTTTGTGATTTAGTTTTGGATCACTTCGTGTACTTCAGTGTTAGGCTGAGGAGGACTGTCAAAAGCACGTCTGGAGATGAAGTTATAAAATTTCGTAATCGATAGTGTCAATAAAAAGTCATCAATAAAACAATTAGATGGGTTATCCAATAGGAGACATTCAGATCCTATAGCATATACTACCTAACGCAGTGACTGAGCTATATTTCCCCTACCAACAGCTCGCCATACAGTGTTGCTGAAAGGCTGTTTACCCGTTTGATGAAAGTGTTAGCGCCGAACGCTGAAGCTTCCCGTGCGCCACATCTTAAGCAATTTCCAACTGTCACGTATCTAGGCGACGTGCACGCGTTAGCGGAACTTCCTCCTTCCTCTTCCTGAACAACCTGGTCTGTTACACTCCAAGTTACTATCGACACAACGTACTCTACAGCTTTTGCCACAGTATCTTCATTAATCGTTTGTGTGTATATGACTGTAGATAGTATTTGAATGCCTCATCCACAAACTTTGAGGAACGGTAAGTCACAGATATGGGCTCATTATTTTTGTCAAGGTATGAATTCCTTTTCGTACATCAACAATATTGAGGTGATCGCTGCGTGCAGCTGAAGTAATGAAATTTACGATTTGTCATATACGTTTCACCTCAGATTATAGAAGCATCTTCAGCAGCTTGTAAGGGACATGCATTTATATCTAACATTCTGCGCCATCGTACTTATAACTTAGAATTTATTACACAGCATATGTTCACTACTGACAATGTGTGTCGGAGTTGTACCATTTGCATCTTTTATTTTTTGCTGAAGAAGCTGTTCTTCCGCCTCTAGTATTATGAGCAACTGTCAACAAAGCGCACACTATTTTCCACCACGTTTTCGTATTATTTTATTTATTTATTTATTTATGCATTTATTTTACCTGGCAATATTAGGGCCTTCAGGCCCTTTCTTACACCTAACCAGGCATACTCAGATTGAACGAGTTACAGTTTCTAAATAACATTAAGGACATTTAACGTATTATGCAATATTGATGTTAAACAAAAAAATTGAGATTATAACAGTAGTACAATGATAATTATAACAATAAAAATAATTATAACAATCAAGAATAATAATGGTAATAATAATAATAATAATAATAATGATAGTGACTAAGTATATGAAAGTAAACATACTTTTCTTTTGTGAATTCAGTCCCATTGTTATTCGGGAATTTTCTCGTTATATTCTTGCAGCTTGTGAGTTATTCTCATTGAGCAGAGACATAAGACGATAGAATGGGGTGAAAGAGATATATAAGAGGTAGATAGGTTAGAGGAAGAGAAAAAGAATGGTAAAATTCGAAGCTGTGATGGAGAGGAGAAAGAAAGAGATGGGAGGGGCACAACAATGGTGGCTATACCGTCCCTAATATGTAAGTTTTGAGTTCCCTCTTGAATGTTGAGTAGTTCTGGATAAGACGCAGATCACAGGGGAGTGCGTTCCATAGTCGTATGGCTGAGATGGAGAATGACACGGAGAAAGATTTTGTGTTATGTAAAGGTACAGCCAAGATGATAGACGTATCCGATCTGGTATTGCGATTGTGGAATGATGATAGGTGTTTAATGTGAGAAGATAAGTATTGGGGGCACCAGTGGCTAAGAAATCGATGAAGTAAGCACATCGAGTGGAGATCGCGTGCCGTATGTGGGCGTATCCAACCTAGCTGGGAGTATGAAGGACTGATATGATCATACAACCGAATATTGCACACGTATCTAACGCAAGCATTCATCACTAGCTCGAGGCATCTAGAATTTTCACTATTTGTGCCGTGTTGAACTACATCGCAGTAGTAAAGATTAGGCAAGACTAGTGTTTGGACTAATTTTTGTTTAACATGGGTTGGAAATATTTTTCTAAATTTTTGAATTGCATGTAGGGAGGAGAGCGATTTCCGGCAAGCTGTGACTGTTTGTTCTTCCCAGTTTAGGTGTTCATCCAAGATTATTCCAAGGTCTTTTACTGTTTTTTGGTATGGTAGTTGGGTACCATTGAGGAGTATTTTAGGGACCGTTTCGCGAAAGTACCGACTGATTAACTTTGGATGAGATATAAGTGTGACCTGGGATTTCTTGGGGTTTATTTCAGACCTAGGTTCTGTGCCCATCGAGAAACAGAGCAAAGATCTGCGTTCATACTCGCTACTGCGCCAGCAATGTTTTTGGGGCTTGCACTTATGTACAGTTGGATGTCGTCAGTATATAGATGGTAGCTGCAGGAGTGAATCACTGAAGAAATATCATTAATGTACAGTGAGAAGAGTAGTGGACCAAGGACGGAGCCTTGGGGAACTCCAGAGTGCATGCTTTTCCATGATGACTTTTCCGACCCACAAACGACTTGTTGACTTCTGTTTTTGAGGTAGCTGTCGAACCAGTGTATTGCGCTGATTGAGAAATTCAGCTGTTTCATTTTAATTAGTAATATATCGAAGTCAACTGTGTCAAAAGCCTTGCTAAAGTCAAGCAGTGTTAGGATAGTAGCTTCACGTCTGTCCATAGCATGTTTAATGTCATCAGTTACTTTGATTAATGCAGTTGCTGTACTATGATGCTTTCGAAAGCCTGACTGATATTCGTCATGGATGTTATGAGTTTTGAGGTAATCCGTTAGCTGTTCATGGACGATGTGTTCTAGGGCTTTAGATATTGCAGGTAGTATGCTGATCGGCCTGTAGTCACCTGGCGACTTAGGGTTGTCACTCTTGGGTATAGGCTGGATTAAACTTTGCTTCCACTCAGGAGGATATATACTACTGACAAGAGACAGGTTGAAGATGTCTGTGATAACTGGAATAATAGTGGCTACGACGTTTTTAATCATGCCAATGCTCACTCCATCATTTCCTACTGCCTCGGAAGAGATTCTCATAATTGCCTTGTGTACTGTGCCGGTAGTGACATGTTTTAAGAAAAACTTGTCTCTCGAGAGATTGATATCTTGGGGCTGGTAATTTGTCGCTGCGTGGCAGATTACAGCTGTTGAGAAGAAATCGTTTAATTCTTCTGCAGACGATTGATAAACAGCGTCATATCTTCGCTTCCCTATACCGAAACTGCGCAGCTTTTTCCACAGTGCAGCAGGTTTTGATATGCCGCATACGACAGAGAGGGCATGTCTGATTTTGTATTAAGTTGTTTTATAGTGTTTACAATAGTAGAATATACAGGATGTCCCGGGAGAATGGTCAAAATTTAAGGATATGACAGGAACTATCATTCGAAGCAAAAACTCGAGTAAACGTGGGCTCTAACATCCACATCTTCAGAGCTATGAGAACTTCATTTTCATTTCTGTGCAACAAATCTCTTCTTCTGCAAGCTCAAAGCTTTCAAGGTATCCTCTTTAGAGCCCATGTTTTTTCCTTGTTTTGGCCCATACTTGCTTTTTCTTCCTCTCCAGTGCCAATCTCTTCATCTAAGGGTACCACTTGCAACCTACGTTCTCAATTATTTGCTGGATTTATCCAATCTCTGTCTACCTCTACAGTTTTTACACCCTATTAGCGTATTCTCACCTGACCACAAATCCTTGTCTTATTTCCATTTCAATTCACTGATTGCCACTATATCTGTATTGAGCCTTTGCATTGCCTTTTCAGATTTTCTTGTTTGTCTACCAGGTTCAAGCTTCTGACACTCCACGCCCCAATTGTAGAACGTTATCCTTTCGTTGGTCATTCAGTATTTTTCTCATTGTGAGCTGCCCCTTATCAGTCCCCTCCCAGGGATCCGAATGGGGAACTATTCCGGAATCTTTTGCGTGGAGAGATCATTATGACACTTTTTTCAACTACAAACCACATATCCCGTGGATACACATTATGTATCTTTAATGCAGTGGTTCCTATTGGCTTCTGCATCCTCATACCGTTCTTCCTCTTTTAAGGATAGTTTCCCACCCCAAGGGCAAGAGAGCGCTCTGAACCTCTGTTCGCTTCGCTGGAAATCTTTGGAACCAATGCTGATTATTACTAAAAATTTATGCGGCGGCTCTCGAAACCGTGACCTCGGCCTTTTTTGATTAGTAATCGAATACGCTACCTTTTTTTCTTCTTTTTGTTATCATCTAATTGAGTTTAGGCCCCAAAAGTAAAAGAAACAAAAATCAGATCTACCCCTACTTGGCACCGCCGCCTTAACTCCACAATAAAAAAAAGAAATGAAGTATTCCTCTTCAGACGATGCCGCTAACTATTCACAAAAATTCTCTCAAGGGATAGTTTCCATGGGTATATGATTTGTTTTATGTATAGTTACATCATTAAAATTAGTAAATGGGTACAAATGAAAATGCTGTAAGAAAAAATCTTAGAATTAAAATGTCATTAAAAGTACAAAGCTTTGTATGTTGCTTGATCTAGTTCAGCGAAAACAATCTTTCTTCAAGAAATGGTGCTACTGGTGTTTTCTTGTTCAGTTCTATTAGCGTTTTCTATGACCATCAGTACTGTCTAAAATATCTACAACAAACCAATGCTGCATTGCTAATGCCTCAATGAATGCAGCGTTTCTGGAATCAGCTAATCGCTTTCCTTGTCACTGTTTACAATTCAGGTCTTTCTGTCTTTTGTTGCGCTTTACGTTACACTGAGCCTGGCACTTCTCAACCAGCGGGGGGAGAGGGGTTGTGAAAACGCTTCTTAAATCTTAAATAATTTGTGAGGATCGTACGTTACCTGGGTGCGCGTGCAAGAGTGGTGTGAGGGTTTGGCACGTACCACGAGTAATCAAGTTGCACTTTCTCCCCTTCACCGAAGATATAATCGACTGTTATTCCCTTGAACCACGTAAGCGCATGATACTTGGCGAGGGGAAAGTAACAGTCGTCCGTATACAGAAGAGACCGAGGCTCAATCACATCAGATGGAACACGTAGCTAACTAGCTAAGATGTTCTTTGTCAATCGGCAAACGCCGGGTGAAGCGAAGTTCATCAATGTCCAGGAGGCGGCAGTAGGGGCAAAGTGGGGAGTTTGTTAATCCAATAGCGTGGAGCCGGTGTCTCGTCGCATATTTTTTTTTTTTTTTTTGCTAAATTGATACAATGTCGCACGCACTTTGGTTGGCAGAAAGTGATGGTGTTTCGTTTTGCACACTAGTGGCCAGTTGTCAGCTGGGTACTTGGTTTCTACCACGATACGCAGAACTACACGCATATGGGCAGTGTAAAAATCTTTAACTTTTGGTTGGTACGATGTGGGGAGATCCGATGTACGTAGCTGTATTACAGAATGAATATCGACACATGGGAGGGCTGTGATGCGACATGCGCCACCGACACCAATGGGACGTGAGCGACCGTCATCAGGACGCCCAATGGACGACCCGTGAGGGAGGCGTATTGACTGGTCCATCTTTTCCACATACAGCCCGTATAAAGGGCAGCTGCGCGTCCTCGGACACCAACCAGCCCCAATCCTCCATTCCGTTGGTGAGTATGTGTACTTACGCCGACCTGCATAAGGAAAAACGATGACCATAATAAAATAAGGAAAATCAGAGATTGCACGGAAAGATATAGGTCTTCGTCCTCCCGCGTTCTGTACGAAATTGGAATAATAGAACATTATTGTGAAGGTGGTTCGATGAACCCTCTATCATGCACTTAAATGTGATTTACACCGAATCCATGTCGATGTAGATATTTGATGATCTTGCTGACCGCAGAGATAACCCAACATTATGCACAGTTCTTAGAATACGTGCCGTATGTGGGCGAGTACTA